>NC_089807.1:43157992-43232992 GCF_029633855.1 Hoplias malabaricus
CAAATTCAAAAGCCCTCTCCTGTCACACTGTCACCGCTCGCACTCATCAGCCGTAACGATCAGGTTTTCATCCAACAGCCCAATTTAAACTCACACTATCTGCATGACACGATTAGTCCAACTGCCTCCACTGATGCTCGGTGAGCTCCTCTTCTTCTTCTTCATGGTTTTTTCATGCTGGAGCATTGCAGTTTCCAAAGGTCGTGATGCGACATGCAAAATGCTTACACACGTACCATTCACATCAGGCCTTCTCTTTCCAGCTGCCGCAGTCACTGACAGGAAACCCATTTAAAACCCAGCCTCCAAGTCATTTAAACCTCTGCTGCAGACAGCCGGGATCACACCGAACACCCTCTGTGTGTGAGACACACACAAATATTCAGTGTTTTGGTTATTCCTACTCTCCGCTTACCTCCCACCGTCCAAAAACAAAGGTTGGTAGGTGGACGGGCAACTCAAAAGTGTGAGGACTGGTGCCCATTCCAGGGTGTGTTCCCGCCTTGCGCCCAGTGATTCCGGGCTCCTGGAATGAACAAATGAATAAGTGCAACGCTCTTTCATTACATTGCCTTTCCAGTGGGATCTGTGTAGTTTTACCTTTTCATTCATCAACTGCTCACGATAGAAAAGTAAAATAAGAATGGAATATCGTCACAGTCCAATGCAAGACTCCAACATTGTAACTTTGCAGGATAAAGAAAAAGAACCTTTAACATTCAATACAATTTGATGTAAAAGATGCTACTGCAAGTTCATTCATTCATTCATTCATTATCTGTAACCCTTATCCAGTTCAGGGTCGCGGTGGGTCCAGAGCCTACCTGGAATCATTGGGCGCAAGGGGGGAATACACCCTGGAGGGGGCGCCAGTCAATCACAGGGCAACACACACACTCACACCTACGGACACTTTTGAGTCGCCAATCCACCTACCAAAGTGTGTTTTTGGACTGTGGGAGGAAACTGGAGCACCTGGAGGAAACCCACGCAGACACAGGGAGAACACACCACACTCCTCACAGACAGTCACCCGGAGGAAACCCACGCAGACACAGGGAGAACACACCACACTCCTCACAGACAGTCACCCGGAGGAAACCCACGCAGACACAGGGAGAACACACCACACTCCTCACAGACAGTCACCCGGAGGAAACCCACGCAGACACAGGGAGAACACACTACACTCCTCACAGCTACTGCAAGTTATTTGGAGTATTTCTATTGGTCCATTCATCGTTTAATTTTCACAGTGCGAAAGTCAGCGGTTGTGAAATCTAAACATCAACTAAAAAGGTGTTTTCCGTTGGACAGCGATGATACGGGACAAAACTTAACTAAAGGGTGAGGTACCTTCAATGAAACAAATTTTGTGACAAAAACCTGTACAACCCCCTGTTTTCGGTATTGTAACTAATTTGCATGTGGTCACTGCAGACAACTGGCTTCTTAACTGGCTGCTACTTATCGTTATAACAGAGATGAAGGCAGATAAACAGCTCTGCTCTTTTGTTCTGATTGGTTTTGGTCGGATCCATCATATTTACTGAGAACTTCAAACACACCCCTCCTTTGAAATGGTAATAGTGATTCAATACCTGTTACCACTGAGCAGAAGAGCTCTTTTAATTACACACGGCATGACCACCAAACCCCAGCGAGCGTAAAACGAGCGTCTAAGTCTTCCGCACCCGCCACGTCACGTGTGCCACCTTAATGTTTATTTTAACGCATAACTAATGAGGTGCCTGCCTTGATACGTAACGACACGCCGGTTTGTCCATCGCTCAGCAGAGATGGCCGAGCGGAGGATGACGTTCATTAGGTCCAATCAGCGGTCCGCCGCACTTCGCACGCTGGGATTGGAGCTGGCACTTTACCTGCTGACTTTGTGTGTATAACTTTCTAATGTATTCGCTATCGACAAAAAACGCCGGGGCCTGATCAAAGCCAGTCGTTCAGGAGGTTTGTCAGGGCCACGAAGACAGGGTCTGTAACACTAATGATCTTCAAACGCTTTCCCGTTGCACCGGGAGATCAGCACAACTCCCAGGCAAAGTCCCCCCTTTCGTCCC
Source organism: Hoplias malabaricus (assembly GCF_029633855.1). Taxonomy (NCBI): domain Eukaryota; kingdom Metazoa; phylum Chordata; class Actinopteri; order Characiformes; family Erythrinidae; genus Hoplias; species Hoplias malabaricus. Next base: position 43,160,071 of record NC_089807.1, read on the forward strand.
CCCAGAGGAGCCCTAATTGTGCCTGGCTGCTGGGGTGACAGGTGTCAGGTGGCCCCCTCCTCGCCCCGCTCATCTCTCTAAGCAGAGGGACCAGAACAACCCTCCATAGCTTGTTATTTGCATAGAGCAGTAGCAGAGAGCTGCTACCTAATGGACATGATAACAATAGTGTAGACTTCACAGTCTGCCCCTGAGGGACCTCCAAGAACACAGGAGATACTTAGAACGCCCGAGAACTTCAGAACAGAAAAGAGCCTTGGAACACAGGAGATTTTTAGAATACTGTAAATTATTAGGACAAAAGATTCTTAGAACACTGGCGAATATCAGAGATCCTTATATCACAGGAGATCTTTAGAGAACACCAGACCTTTAGAACACAGGAGATATTTAGAGAACACTAGCCCTTTAGAACACAGGAGATCTTTACAGAACACTAGCCCTTTAGAACACTGGAGATCTTTAGAGGACACCAGACCTTTAGAACACAGGAGATCTTTAGAGAACACTAGCCCTTTAGAACACAGGAGATCTTTAGAGAACACTAGCCCTTTAGAACACAGGAGATATTTAGAGAACACTAGCCCTTTAGAACACAGGAGATATTTAGAGAACACTAGCCCTTTAGAACACTGGAGATCTTTAGAGAACACCAGACCTTTAGAACACAACAGATCTTTAGAGAACACCAGACCTTTAGAACACAGGAGATCTTTAGATAACACCAGACCTTTAGAACACAGGAGATCTTTAGAGAACACCAGACCTTTAGATCACAGGAGATCTTTAGAGAACACCAGACCTTTAGAACACAGGAGATCTTTAGAGAACACCAGACCTTTAGAACACAGGAGATCTTTAGAGAACACCAGACCTTTAGATCACAGGAGATCTTTAGAGAACACCAGACCTTTAGATCACAGGAGATCTTTAGAGAACACCAGACCTTTAGAACACAGGAGATCTTTAGATAACACCAGACCTTTAGAACACAGGAGATCTTTAGAGAACACCAGACCTTTAGAACACAGGAGATCTTTAGAGAACACCAGACCTTTAGAACACAGGAGATCTTTAGAGAACACTAGCCATTTAGAACACTGGAGATCTTTAGAGAACACCAGACCTTTAGAACACAACAGATCTTTAGAGAACACCAGACCTTTAGAACACAGGAGATCTTTAGATAACACCAGACCTTTAGAACACAGGAGATCTTTAGAGAACACCAGACCTTTAGATCACAGGAGATCTTTAGAGAACACCAGACCTTTAGAACACAGGAGATCTTTAGATAACACCAGACCTTTAGAACACAGGAGATCTTTAGAGAACACCAGACCTTTAGAACACAGGAGATCTTTAGAGAACACCAGACCTTTAGATCACAGGAGATCTTTAGAGAACACCAGACCTTTAGAACACAGGAGATCTTTAGATAACACCAGACCTTTAGAACACAGGAGATCTTTAGAGAACACCAGACCTTTAGAACACAACAGATCTTTAGAGAACACCAGACCTTTAGAACACAGGAGATCTTTAGATAACACCAGACCTTTAGAACACAGGAGATCTTTAGAGAACACCAGACCTTTAGATCACAGGAGATCTTTAGAGAACACCAGACCTTTAGAACACAGGAGATCTTTAGATAACACCAGACCTTTAGAACACAGGAGATCTTTAGAGAACACCAGACCTTTAGAACACAGGAGATCTTTAGAGAACACCAGACCTTTAGATCACAGGAGATCTTTAGAGAACACCAGACCTTTAGATCATTTGAGATCCTTAAATCACTCCAGCCCTTTAAATCACAGGAGATCTTTAGAGAACACCAGACCTATAGAACACTGGAGACCTTAGAACAGTGTGAATGCTTACAGCACAGAAAGGTCTTTAAAGCACAGGAGTTGCTTAGAAAACTGAAGACCCTTAGAACAACGAAGGTCTTTAGGACCCAGAAGATCATAAAGACACAGATCACTGAAACAAACAGATACAGAGCTTTTGACCAAACGGATCACACTGAATCACAAATTCACAGCAGTACGTTTGATCGTGGATTATCGCTACAGTGGCTCACGTTACCTGATCAGTGCATGGTTGGTGAGGGCGGCCATGTCTTCTAATGTAACACTGAGAGATGAGGTGCTGTATAATACAGTTACCTTCTTTTAAATGTACTTCTGTTATCTACATGGAAGGTATGACCTTGGTCGAGGAGTTGCTGGGTTTCCGCCTCATGTTCGTGTTCGTATTCGATCAGACTTTCCTGATCATTCAGTTCAACTTGTTTATCATGGATTTGAAGCTGATAAGATGATGCTGAGAAAAGCAAATAGGCAAAAGAGCCCAGACCTCAGCATAATGGAATGTTTTTGGGATTTCTTGGACAATGAGAACAGATCACGTGACCAACCTCTAAGACTGAACTTTGGCAAACGGTGGACATGTTAAGGTACCACTACTACTTCCGCTGCCTTTGAAGGGTTAATGTTTCTGCTCATTATGCAAGCTGAATACGGGAGTCAGTTCTTCCCTTTGAATTTCAGGATCCTAATGAACCCTCCCGTCGTCCTCGCTAAAAATACCACTCCTTCACACCGTATTACACCATATTGCATGACAGTATGCGCAGATACCTTATATATAAGAAAGTTTCATTCTGCAATTTCCTTCGTGTTTCAGTATTACAGCGAGAATCCGCCGGTCTTACCCAGCACTGGTGGCTGGGAGTTACTGTACGAGGGGTGTCTGCTGCTCCCGTCTTCAAAGCCTTACCACAGCTGGCCTGAATCTCATGGGTTGGCATTCAAAGTGAGAGGGGAATGAGAGATTAGTGTAATGATGTGCTGATAACTAGCCTGGGTTTCAGCGGCAAGGGCGAGACACGGTGCCCATCAGCACAATCCAATGACTAGAGGCTAAACCACAGTGTAACCTCCAACGCCCAACGCCAAGCGCCGACTAGAAGGCTCTAAAACCACTGGTCACTAAAGGGTCGGCTTTTGGGGTCCGGAAACTATCATCCAGCATCAGCAGCTGACCTCGCTTGTGTGTTGTACATGGCAAAATGCAATCAAACCCTGACAGCAATGTTCCAACATCTGGAAGGATTCCCAGAGAAGCTGTAGCTGTAGGGGCAAGCTTAATAGCCTTAACACCTGGGCAAACAGCAACGTCCAGCTTGGTGGTCAATAACGATAGGATTTGGGGTCTGGGACGGACCAATCCCATCCCAGAGTGATGAGTACCAGCCAGAGCTTTCCCCCTGGAGTGGGCCATTATGCTGACACCATGTCATGGACGAACATAACACAAACAGAGGGACGTTCTTTCTCTAATAAGGAAACAAACACAGAGACATCTGCAGCTTTAATGACATGCGTTTACATCCCAACGTATACACGGCGGTCCAATCCACACGAGGGCCCGCGTCCCACATCCACCTGTGCGTAACGAACCCCCGTGCAAAAGGTTCTGTAAACTCCCAGATCTGGACCTCTCCCAACCCTGGCAGCAGACTTGAAGAGACGAGGTAATTAGCTCTCCTTCTCCCCGAGCCATTTCAGAGGGAGAGAGACGTCTGTTTGGCATGGCTCTCGTGTGGAGCTTCCCACTAACGGGGGGCTTGTTTAAGTCTGTATCGCGAGCCCCCTCGCCAGCCCCCCGACGGAGGGCAGCTCCCGAGACCCCCGCTGCGCTTTCAGAAGCTCTTTAGAGTTCTAATCCACTCCAAACGAGCCAGTAATTCTCCCTCGCCAGGCCACTCTCCTTCCTCGACTAGTGTCACGAGAGTGGGCCCCAGGGACCCGATCAGCCAATGATAACAAAGTAGCCAGATGTCTGGAGCTGGCAGCCTCCCAGAAGCGTGGCGGCGGCACGCAGCAGCATCCGCCATGGGCCCCAGATCAAAGCTACCTGAGATTACTTATGGGCACAAAATATGTGATGCTTATTCCACAGTTCCCATTAATAACAATCTGGGAGAATTTGTATTTCTAATTAACTCTTTCTTTTGGGCGCTGAAGCGCTGTAGGTTTTTCTGGGACCCCTTTTCTTTTTTTTTTTATCGCGGGACTGCAAGAGGAGAGCGTGTACACAACAGGAAGTCGGATGCAGCCCCTGTCTGAAGAAGCAACCTCAGCTGTTTCAGGCACTTTTTCTTTTTTTTTCTTGTTCTCCTTTTTAACTCCAGCTTCTCAAACCTTTTTTTTGCATCATAAACAAACGCAAACCCGAAACTGAGCACACAAAGAAAAGATGTGGTGAGAGATGTTGTGGGTAGGATGTGTTCACAGAGAACTGTATAATCCTTCATATCAAACAAGGGTCCTATACGTATTTACACTCAAAAGGTGCCGGACGCATTTAACAAATGTATTGTAGAGACAGTCAGACATGTTTCACTAACAGACACAGAGTCATACATTGTGTACTAAATATAGTTCACCCTTTGTGGATGTACGGTACTCTGAAAAAAAATCTTAGGCACCTTAGATGATCATTATCTCCTCAATAAAAATAGCGCTTTTATAAATTTATATATAATTACAATAAATATAAAATCATAAATACATTAATTCATTGTCTGTAAGCGCTTCTCCAGTTCAGGGTCGCGGTGGGTCCGGAGCCTACCCGGAATCATTGGGCACAAGGCAGGAACACACCCTGGAGGGGGCGCCAGTCCTTCACATGGCAACGCACACTCACACACACACACTTTTGAGCCACCAATCCACCTAGCAATGTGTGTTTTTGGACCGTGGGAGGAAACTGGAACACCGGGAGGAAACCCACACAGACACAGGGAGAACACACCACACTCCTCACCGACAGTCACCCGGAGGAAACCCACGCAGACACAGAGAGAACACACCACACTCCTCACAGACAGTCACCCGGAGGAAACCCACGCAGACACAGGGAGAACACACCACACTCCTCACAGACAGTCACCCGGAGGAAACCCACGCAGACACAGGGAGAACACAAATACAGTAGTTCTTTTTTTTTCTTTTTTCTAAATAGTATCTGTTGTGACCATGTGTGAAGTACATAGTTTGTTTCCAATTTGTTGGACCAGTTTTCACCACGTTTTGATGATTGGATCACGTTCGGATTTCACTCGTCCGCATAAAAAGCCAGATGTAAACACCCCTCAGATGCACTGTGATCGGATCATGTTTGGATCGTTCCACTATAAACACAGAGGTGGTCAGAGACGGATCTCACTGCAGGTGAAGGAATGACAGGAATTGTGTGTCTGAAGAAGTGATTCCACTGACCACTGCAGAAATCACAGCGGCTGCAGGACTCTGCGGCAGATTCCTTGCTTGTTTTAAAAGGTTATTCCTGAGATTTAAGGAGTGTATAAGACACTGGGAGCAGCAGGTGAGGAACCATGTTCACAGCCGGTTAGAGGAACCGAATCAAAAATACACCGTGTAACTATTCAGATACAAAGCGCATTTTAATGCCAGGTGTAAACACCCCCAGAGTCTGAGTTCTTTAAAGTGGTGGTGATAGGAACCAGAGGTTGCCATGTCTTTACCACAAGCACACCCTCTTTATAACATCTACTATCAGCGCTGACCCTACACGAGTTTAGGTTTCTAATGTTGAAACGTCACTGAACCACTTGAGCACATCAATTAACACATGGCAGCTCCATGAAGACGTACTCAGCTCTCGGTTCTCCAACTCCCCCCGGAACTATTTTGACGGAGAAGTGCTGTTTAACTCTGAGAGCCCTTTTGTTTGCGTGTTTGCGTTAGTTTGACTGGCGTCGAGAAGTTGTTTTCCCCTTTAGGCCTTGAACTACTTTCGCAGGAGTTCTCCGCTCTTCCATCGCAAGTGCAGGATCCGCTCGGCAAATATTTAGAGTAGACCACTGCCTTTGTGGGAGAGAAAACAAGGCTTAGTCGGCAGACGCCTTGGGAAGGCAACACTTGTCTCCCTTTCCCCCTCTCCGAAAGAACTAGCCTATTTCATCTCCCTCTCACACACACACACATTCATGCATATTTCCATGCTATGTATCACACACGTCTGCTTTCAAGACTATTGTTTAATAACGGGCCGTGTGTAGACGCTATGTTTTGAGGTGAGCTAGCATGTGTATTAATAATTGAGGCTGGAAATATTGATTCAAGTCTACGTTTGATAGAAAGGAGGCTTCCTCATAATGAATAAGAAAAGGAATAACTAAGCAGCAGTGTTAATGTGTGAATTGCGCAGGTTGCTGTTTAGATTAACAAGGCCTCTGTTCACGTCTCAGCTCGTACAGGCCCTGGCTCACAAGGACGCTCTCGAGCATGATCTTACGCATGCGCTCACTCTCTGCATCCTGAACACGATGGAGCAGATACGAAGGTGAATGAGTGAACGAACGAACGAAAAACACACACACAGCCGTCCCCAGCCTCCAGGGAGCGGGTTTCCAGGGTCGTGGGTTCGCTGCCTTGCTCAAGGGCATCTCAGCCGTGGATTGAGGAGGAGGACAGTGCTGTTCCTTCACTCCCACTGCCCCCAGTCTTCCTGCCGATTGTGGGAATCAAACCAGCGACCTTTCGGTGCTAAACGTAAGGTCACAGCTGGACTTATATGAAATAAGATCCGGTTCTGGCACGAAGACTGCTATCCACAGGCTGCAAAGGAGAATGGAGCAGCAGCCAGTAATGCAGTGTAGCTATGAGGACTGACCAACTGGAGGCGATACTATACCTTTGTTCGGTTTGGGTCTGGCGCTAATGACACATACCGGTCCTACAAATGTAGAGGCCAATCAGGACAAGGCTGGTGTGGACACTGATGCGTGGCATTTCCTTTTCTTAAACTGGAATTTGGTGGAACGAAAACATAAACTAAAAATAATACAACGCAGTGCCACGTGGAAATCCAGAGCAGAAGCAGCGGAGGTTCATCTCTCTTCTAAAAGAGCCTCGTCTCCTGCCTAACGCTGGACTTGGACTGTTATTAATGTGCGCTGAATAATTTAACAGTATAAAATTACCATGGTTCTTTTGATTTTTTTTTTTCCCAGAGACTTTTGCCAACACAATTAAAAGGCATTACACATATTTCAGTTCAACCAGAATTATTTCACAGTCTTCCCCCTTCAACCCCACCTCCCCCACCACCCTTTATTCCTTCTCATTCTCCTTTTGTATTTTCACTAGCCTCTCATTCGCACTACAGTAACACAGGCCTCATAAAGTGGAGCTCTGCCTCCTTCATCGGCTCTGCCTGCCGGGGAGGGCTGTGGTCTAGCCCTGACCCTAACCACCATGAACAGCTTATGGATAATGGATGAAGCTCTATGTGTTCAGCTCCCTCCAAGCTGCCCGTAATGGGCTATTCCCTCTTTAAACACAGCCTGAACTTGAGGGCTTGAAAAGTACAGGCTTTGGCAGTTAGTATCAGCTCCTATTAGATAAACCTGACTGCAGGAGAGTGTCCACAAGGCCAAGGCCTGGGATTTTAGAGCACAAGCGTGTGATGATTGGGCTTCTGTTTTAATCAGTCTACCTGTTTTCCTCTCTATTTTTGAGGGAGCAGCTTAGCATTCCGCGGGAGAGAGATGTCTAGGCAGAAAAAGTGTGAAGGAATGCTGTCTAGGTGGGGTCGTCATCTTGTGGAAGACTTTCATTCTCACTCTGTGATTTCTCTCATTCCTCCCATCCCCTCTCTCTCTCTCAGAAAAACGCAAGCGGAATACTCTCCGGGCCACCGTCATATTCCACGCGGACGACTGTCCACATCTCAACGACGAGGCCAGCAATTGGCAGTAATTGGCACGTTGCCTCGGATGTCCTCCGAGAGATCTGAGTGCGAGAGTGGACGGGCTGCCCCTTCCACCAATTAGAGAGGTGCCCCGGCATGGGGCGCTGGCGGCTGGGCCCCTACCACGCGGCTTCATCCGCTTGTTTGTGGAGTCACTGCCCCCTCCTCCTCCTCCTCCTCCTCCTCTCCCGCCAACCCCCAGCCAGATTCCTCCTCTGTGAAGGCGTCGTCAGTGGAAGGCCTCTGTGATGCCGACTCCTCGGCTGCAGAGCTGTCAGCTCACTCCATCACAAACGTCTTCTAACTGTCCTCTCAAACTACTCACCGGTCGCTACCAGACTGAACAGTCTCTGCTGCAGCGAAGAGGCGCCAAGACCCTCAGCATTCCCCTGGCTCTGGGAAAACAAGAGGTCCAGGCTGTCTTTTGATCCGGGAAGACCACTCTGCCTGGGCATCCCATCCCTCATCACTAAGTGCAGTGCTAGCCGACATGGGTGTCCATTAAGCAGTCGTAACAGAGTTGGGGATTAGTGTTCTCCTCCAAAAGTGTTGAGGCAGAAGCATGTACCAGATGAAGCAGTAAATATCAAGAAAAAAAAGGAATTGCCTAAAACGCCGCCCGTTAGACTGTGACCAGGGACTAGAAGAAAACAGTTGCTCTGCTATTTTGTAGTAGTCCGCACAGCGTAGATGCCAAATAATGATCCAGACACTCATTGACAGCATTCAGATTGCTTCTTTATTAGCCACAGTGACCATATAGAGGTCAGCAGGTCTCACAGCTCCCAGTGTTCTCCTCACAGATGAACTATGACTATCCAATTTGACTTATTTTACCATTACCCACTACAACATTTGGAGCTTAGAGTCAGGGTTAAGGTTTGGTTTAAGGTCTCGGTTATTGTTGTATTAGGGTTAGGATTGGGGTTATTGGGGTTGGTGTTAGGTATAGGTTCAGCACCGTTTGATAGGGTTAAATTTAGTCTTAGACTTACTTTTAGGGTCAAGGTAAGGTTCAGGTTTAAAGGCTGTTTAGTTATCACACATTTTAAGGGGCCCTGGAAATGTTATTTCAGTAAAAATATATGCACAAATTAATTTTGAAACCAGATGTGTGTGAACCAGTGTTATTTCTGGCAGCTGGATTTGATTTTGATATATTTATAGTTTTAGCATTCATTTTCTTCTCATTTTTGTCGTTCAGTTGATGAAAAACATTTTAGTTTTAGACCATTAAAAATATCCAAATTTTAATCCTAGAGGTATTATTTATTACAAACGTTCATAAATAATCTTCTAAAAATGATGTTACTTTCAAAAGTGCTAAATTACGGAAGGAATATGGCCGCTTACGTATTTGAAGACAACTAGAATTCATTTAAAATGGAATCTAATCATTTCAACAGTTGGGTGACAGTTGATACGAGCATTTCCCAGAATTTCTTGGAAGCTGCTTTAGTACCTTCTTTTATAAACATTTATTTTATAGTTTATCTTGCAATTATCATTTATTCATTCATTCATTAACTGTAACCCTTATCCAGTTCAGGGTCGCGGTGGGTCCAGAGCCTACCTGGAATCATTGGGCGCAAAGCGAGAATACACCCTGGAGGGGGCACCAGTCCTTCACAGGGCGACACACACTCACACATTCACTCACACACTCACACCTATGGTCACTTTTGAGTCAGTAATCCACCTACCAACGTGTGTTTTTGGACTGTGGGAGGAAACCGGAGCACCCGGAGGAAACCCACGCAAACACAGGGAGAACACACCACACTCCTCACAGACAGTCACCCGGAGGAAACCCATGCAGAGACAGGGAGAACACACCACACTCTTCAAAGACAGTCACCCAGAGGAAACCCACGCAGACACAGGGAGAACACACCACACTCCTCACAGACAGTCACCCAGAGGAAACCCACACAGACACAGGGAGAACACACCACACTCTTCCTAGACAGTCACCCGGAGGAAACCCACGCAGACACAGGGAGAACACACCACAATCCTCACAGACAGTCACCCAGAGGAAACCCACGCAGACACAGAGAGAACACACCACACTCCTCTTGCAATTATCAGCCTTTCACAATTTATATTAATTGATGAAAACTGCAAAACATTTCATCATTGCTCTCATCTTCAAATAAATATTTTCATTTAGTTCTCACCAATTTTCCTTTTTAAAAATTCAACAAATAGTTTTTATGAACAGATAAAATAATGTCATGCTCAAACCTCTGAGAAACATATGAATAGCGTTTCATTCTCTTCTTTGAGAGCTGATGGATACACAGGCAGTGTTCATATGACCTTCGCGTCATTTCAGTGCATCGTTTAGTTCTTTAATTGAGTTTAAACTCACAGCTGGACAGAACCCTGGCCGCCGCCCCGTTGCCTAATTTCCACAGCTTAGAAACAAGCAGCACACATGGCTTCTTCATTCAGTTAATGAAGTGAAGGCTCTGAATGGGAATTTTAACGCTACAAACAAATCCCTCCAAAGCGCAGTCTGCAGTGTTGATGTCGAAAGCGCTTTATTGCATTTGTGAAGCTTCCACCAGACTGGCCTCGCAGAGACTCACAGAGGATGAAAAAAACACTGGCCACGAGACATGATGAGGCTCCCAGTGGAAGGGATCACACGTCCAGCACACGCAGGGCTCAGCCAAGGCCTCTGGGATGGAGGAAAAGACGCAGCTGCAGTCTTCGCTGTGTTCCTCGCGCTCAAAGCCTCTGTCTCCCCGCATCTCTCTGTAAATAAGATTAAGGAGGATGCAGTTCTGGGAGGAGGAAACACACATTCTGCCTTCCGCGTTACGCCAAATTTGCGTGACGCCTTGTGAGGCGAGGACTTAAAAAGGGTCTGCTCCCATCCACAGATTACATTTCATTATGTTATATGAAAATCGCCCCCTATAGGACAATAAAAGATTTATTAGATCGCTAAAAACATTTTAATGGTCTTTAAACTGGGGCGTCATATCCCTGTCTCGGATTCAAAGGCTAAAATTTAATATCACATTGATATGAATATCTCCGCCCAGTGCATCACATCCCTGGGAAAAAGCAAAGTAACTTTATGAGAACACCTCAACAGGGAAACTAATTTCTCCTGCTCTGCTCCCAGAGCCCAGTCCAGAGTAGAAGGGGGGAGGGGGGGGGCACCTAAAGGCAGGGGGTGGAGGGGAAATAAGGGTTCCACAGGTTGACAGGCGAGTAATAAGGCCGTTTTTTTTTCTCCTTTGCAAAGACCCTCACAAAAGGGACCCAGCTAATATGCTGTCTGGCCCCGGGGCCTGTGGGAGTGGGCCTGGATTATTATGTTAATGCAGGGGTTCTGCTGCCCCTCGCCCTCTCTCTCCAGCTGCCTCTGCCGTGGTTAGAAAGTGCTTTGCTCTGACAGAGGAGTAATATGCTCCCTGATTGAAAGGGCAAAAGATCGAGCGCTAAAAGGAGGAGAGAGAGCCGGCTCTGATAAGCATATGATAAAAAGGCCATTCCTACGGATTCGGAGCGGAGTGAATATGTATTAGGGAGGTGCGGGAGGAGAGGTTTAATTACCCATTCCATTGAAATATGGCCCAGGTTACGGTGAGGGTGGGATTGTCTGGGGTCTTTGTTATTTCCCCCTGCATGTGTTCTGCAGTTCCATGGAATCCATTGTGGTGTTTATAGATGGACGATATTATGAGTAGAAACTGTGCATTTTTATAATACATTTATGGAGTCTGCCTTGGCTTCATAATAGTTCATTATTATACAACTTTAATTACAATTAGCTGAGCATTGATCACCACATCCTCATATCACTGTCAAATCACAGTCAAAAATTAACACTGTTGTTGTTTCTGTGGTGGGACACTTTAAGAATATAATTTGTGTCATATTCTATAATATATATATGTTTTTTTAACTCATTATGTATTTTTTATTTAATTTAAATTCAATTAGATTTATTTGTTTTATAAAATTCATTTTTAATTTTTATAAAATTAAATGTGTTTTTTTTTATTTTTATTAAAACTGGTATAAAAACATACAGACATTCACCGTTCCTTCAGGAGAAAAGGATGGACCCTGTTCTCTGCTCTTACCTTTAAAGGTAATCACTTTTAGTGAACAATAACAAACCTGTACAGACCTTTTTCCTGAGACTGTAAGGTGAATTCAGTAGAGCGCATTCATTCATCTATATCACTCTGTCTCATGCTGTGGTTAAAGAATGGAAGGCCTTAGTCCAGCACCTGAGAACTTTGTATATGACCTTCCCTTGTGGGAATGTGTGGAGGACTGTAAACAAGAAAAGAATGACGTAAAAGTAGAAAACAGCATGTGATCTTATATAAGAGCTTTCATAGTTCTTAGTGAAGTCATAGCTTTATGGAACAGAGTTAATCGACTGAGGTCTGTTCTGTTCGATTCTGTATGAATTCCAAATAAATGTCCAATTACAAATAATCATTAAAAATTTCTGAACCATCTCCTTGTCTCCTCCATCCCCTGTCAAAACTCCTTAAGTCTCAAAAAGCATTATTGCAAAATCTCTATGAGTCTATCCCCACGCCGCTGGTTACTCTCCCTGACAATAAAGAAATAAATAAAGTAGGGAATGTGGAAAACTTCAAACCCGCGCAGCCTCATAGCACAGTAATTGTGTAAATATGTCAGACAAACAAACCGAGCAGGTCTTAAAATGGCTGTCGTTTCATCTCCTCGCCTCATAACCACCCCATAACAAGCATTACCTCCTCGCAGACCTGGCTCATTTAGCCTCACTGTTTGTGCTCTTCGTCACTGTTTACCTGTGTTTATTTATTTATTTATTATTATTATTTGGATTAATTGATCTCGGGTTGTTGTTGTTTTTTTTTTTCCCGTTTTTTTCTTTTTCTTCCTTGATAATTCCGTACAGTCTGGGCTCTGTTTGCACTCATCTTTCATCTCTGCCTCAGACGAAGCGTCTTCAGCGAGAGAGGCCTTGTTTACGGCATTATTACCGGGTTCTTCCCCTCTTTATTCAGGCAACTACAGTAGAGTGCGGAAGATGAAGGATGTCAGCGGGTAATTGCTAGGGTAACTACTTAGCAGCGACTGTCAGGAAGAAAAGAAAAGGTTGCAGCCCAAGCAGGTTGCGGCGCTCAGAAACAGGTGAAGTGGCAAAACACAGACGCCGCTGCAGCCCTTTGTAATTGCGTCTTGTGAATTGCTTTGGGAAACAGTTGGCCTTGCAGTCCGGCGTTTGAACAAGTATGAGGTCTGTGGGTGAGGAAAGTGCTGGTGAATATACACAGTGTGTGCATATGTTTAGAGAGAGCACAACAAACAAGTATTACTGGCGTTCTAGATATTAAGATCAATCATAAGTGCATCATTTGTTGTTTTAGAGTCTTGGTGGAGTTCTCAAACGTACATCTGTTACCACATCATCTAATTAAAACACTTAGACTTGACTCAAAGCTTATATTTCTTTCACAGTCCAGAGTTGAATTAGAATGTGTGAGTGTGTGTTGCCCTGTGAAGGACTGGCGCCCCCTTCAGGGTGTATCCCTGCCTTGCGCCCAATGATTCCAGGTAGACTCTGGACCCACCGTGACCCTGAACTGGATAAGGGTTACAGATAATGGATGGATCGATGGATGGAGTGGAATGAAAAGGTATTTCCATTCTTGTGGAGTTTTTAGTTATGCTGTTCATTTCACGAGGAATGGACCAATAGAAATGCTCCATTTGTTTTTACATTGACATCCAATGGAAGTTAAGAAGGGTTTTTCCTTCTCCTGTGAAGTTACTATTGTGGGAGATACATGTTTTTCATTGGACAGCAACAGTTGGTTAATTTTAGCTTATATTACGTAAATAAACAACAAGATCTTCCAAATTAGTGCATATCTTATTAAAATGAGCACTCCAGATGTGTCTAACATTTGTAAACAAGCTTCATCATGATTCTGTTCCCTGAGTGAGCTCCCATCCACTGGTGGCGCTGTTTAACTAAATCCACTCCAACTACCTGATATTTATCCAAAGAAGAACTAAACAAAACAGCGTGGTTTTCTTTTAGCAACACACTGCTGTTTGTTTTCCTATTTTTTGGAGATTAGAGTTATGTCTCATTTAAGTTTAAGGTTATGTTTAGGGTTTGTTGTAGGGTTAGGGGAGATTTAATTTGAGTTCACATGGACACTCACAAACATAAATTGTACACATTGTATCTGTGCTAATTATATTGAGTACACTTTATAACAATTCTGGGAATGGTGTTTTGGTGAAACATGAAATCCCCTGTTAGTCCAGCTGAAATCAAAGTGTAATCCAGTGGGATACCTCCAGATTCATACTGGTTAGTATTAAAGCCTGATCACTGTATTACAGAATACAGGAGGAGGAAAAGAGGGGGTGAGTTAAACCCCCTTCAATCATTATCTCTCACAAAGTCTACAGATGTGAAGAAACCACATTTCTACTAAACTGCTTCCTGTTGACTGCCTCCTATCTGAAAAATCTCAGCATCTTGGGTTTATGCAAAACTAAGCACTGTTAAACATCCCCCCCAGAGTAATGACTGTTAGGGACCTTGCTGTCAATCGTTGGCATAGAAACGTCAGCTTTTGTCCCTAGTGCCAGTGCAGGATGCAGAATTTGCCGCCATTTCCCTGGCACTCATTTCTCTGTTCAAACCTAACTCTGCCTCACGGCTGCTGAGCCTGACTGACAGCTGAGTGTTTCTGCAGGAAAAAAACAAACCAGCACCAAAAGTGGAGCACGTTCTGAACACGATTCCCAGGCTTTCTCTGGGACTGTGAGGATCTCTTCCCGTCGTCCCCCATTTCCAAACCTGAAGATTCAGCGAACGCTCGGAAGAGTTATTTGAATCTGAGGCTCATTTTTCTTTCCATGCTGTTGAATTGAGCAAAGACGATCCAGGACAAGTTCTGGCAAACTTCAACATGTGTTCCTCAGCCGGATGTAGCTACAACTTTTGGGCTCCTGATTGCGGTGTGCTTGGTTCCCCAGAGGTGCTCGGAGCTTTCCAGCTGGCTCGGATTTGGCTTGGCTCTGGACAGGAACGTATTGCCTGATGGCTCGCTTGATGAAACCATAACTCGGCAGGCCCGGTTTGCTCAGGCCATTAAAGATGGAGCACGTTGGCGTGGTCAGCCATCCTAGTTCACTCTCAGCATCCTCAAACCAGGCCTGACACTCTCCCAGTAATGAGCAGGGTCCAGGCTACAGGGTCAATAATTCATACCGAGCACAATTGCATGGGGATGGCCAAGGATGGGCAAGACAGGGTCCTCTTCTTCAACCACTGATCTTTTTCTCCAGCTCCGGTGTCTGACCAGCACTGAATCTGACTCCATGCAACTCTCTCCATCTGTCCTACTGCTTTATTAAAGCGCAGACATGGAAGGTACTTCACCCATGCTGCCAATCCACAGGCTGCTTGCCCATTCTGTGCGGTCGCTCTGATCATCTCTTGGTGGACCAGTCATTGATCCCGGTCATGGTTATTGATGCTAAGGCTTTAGTTGCCGGTGATCCAAGTCATACCAGAGGAGCTGTTCTTCTTGCATTGTTCTGACAAGCAGCTTGTCCATGCTGCACATGGTGTGGTCTGAATGAGAATGGTGCAATCCACTTCTGCTCGCCGTGAGTCCTAGTCTACTGAACACGGAGGAGGTAGGGATGAGTAAAACACAACAAACCTCATAATACTGGAGAAGGATGCTGGCTTGGGTTTGATCATAATACGAGCCACGATCCACGTCTGTACCCTCTCAGAACAAAAGGTACGGTAGAGGTACATTATTATCACTAAAGGTACAACAGTGTTTGTAAAGTCCAGTTTCATTCCTTAAATGTACATTACATTCTCTTCTCCACAGGAAAGTGAGTGGGTATTTTTAAGATCTCATTTAAGATTTGAAAATCTTCATTTACAATAAAATAATGTACAATGTTGTTCCCTAATTAAAGGCACAGAATATGGAAGGGTTAAACACAACAGGCCCCACAACAAAACTCAGAGTAACTATTCTATTACAATTTAAAGTGTAAAGGAACAGATTCTTCTACACAAAGCCCAGATGTTCCCATAAACATTCCACTCCAGACTCCACACCTAATAACAATAAACAATGGGGGGTGGCATGCGGTGAGTGTATGATGCCCTGTTCAGGAGCTACACTCAGAAGGACTGTCACTGTGAAGAGACCCTCAAGAACACTTCTTAGTACCTTTAAATACAAAAGAAATGATTGCAACATAAGATCTACAATTAATTCTTCGCCACACTGATTTTTAAATACGCATTAATCAGTTTTCATTTAAAACTCTCCTGTTATAAAGACGCACACTGATGTCTTCTTCTGGAAAAGAGGATGTAGTGTAACTTTAGGGAACCCACCTGGTACTTAGAACCACTGTCGTACCTTTGAGGGTACATTTCCACTGAACATCTGAGTCGCAGTGAAAAACACAAGACTGGATCAGAACCAGACATCTAATCTGTAATCAAATTACATCACTTCAAGTAAACCCAGGGGAGGGCTGCTGTGCCGGCTCCTCTCTCTCACACCCCGTGTGGAAGCACTGGATTTCCCTAATGATCTCTTTTTGTAACAAAGACGGGAAGCTCATTAAGGAAAACAAGAATCATTGCCTTTAATGCATTTGAACAGTAGTCTATGAGCAACTATCACTCACTCCCACAGACATACTGCTTTAGCTGCAGGCTCAATCAAACACACCAGCTGTGTCATAACGGTGGAGCCACATGTGGAAAATCTTAAAAAATCTGCACTCTGTAGAAGATCTGTGTTCAAAATGACTCCGTACATTACTCACTATATAGTGCACAACTCTGAGGAACTGAAGTCCAGAGGTTAGTGAACCACACTAATGTATGCAGGTTTATACCAAACAACAAAGTGGATTATGGGTATCCGCTGTCCACCATGGTACGTTAGTTACATGTACACTGTTTAGTATGGTGACTTTTGGGGTTGAGTGAGTGCCCTGAAAACCGACCCCTGTGTCCGAAATGGCTCCCTATTCAACATTCCTTTGTATTATTCACTATATAGTGCACAATTATAGGAAACTGGATTCAGGAGGGTAGTGTATGATTTTGGACACTAACTCATCTAGTGAGCAAAGCAGTGGATTATGGGTAATCTAATATCTTTTAGTGTACATAGGTTATACACTACTTATTGCAGTGCATTGTGGGATTGTTTGAGTGCACTGAAAATTGTCCACTATGTTTTTGGACACTGCTACAAAATGGCGGAACCCTAAAAGTGGTCTATTACAGTGAATATGACACAACATCGGTGTCAATGAAAAGATTCAGTTTGTTTCCTGTAACCTCAAGAATACAATATACGTCTGAGTAAACAGGGTTTGTGCCTTAATCTGTATAATTATGGTAAACACTTACTCATCTTATATCGTGTGTCTAATACCTGTGTAGATACATATGACTAATGCATGAAAAATATGTACATTATGGTTTTCAGTGAATTTATTCCGTGAATAAAAAAAATCTTATACATACAATATTACTATAATATAATAAAATAAATACAATACTACTGCAGTTAAATGTAGGGTCAGGATTAAGGTTTGGTTTAGGGTTATTATGTTATGGTTTGTGCTGAACCTCCAGTAATATATTTAGCGCATATTGTAACTAATATGTAGCTAATATGTCTAATATGTAAGTAAGCAGTTATTATAGTAACAATGTAAATTTAATCGTATCCAGGTAGGACTCCAAATGTCCACAAGGCCCTGGATGTTAATGCGAGGGGAGGAATAATAACAGACCGTTTTGGAATGGAATCTGAGCAGATCATCTCTGTGGGTTGAATAATGGATATGTTAAATGGGGTTATAAAGAGACTAAGCCCCATTTCCGAACACATTTCTATCTGTCCGAGTGCCGCTGTGTTTGACTGGTGCGTTATGAAGGAGACCTGTCATATCTGTCTTTGGTGGGAGCTGGAGAGAGAGAGGGAGAGAGAGAGAGAGAGAGAAAGAGAGAGAGTCGGTTTTCCCACCATCTTGCATTATTAAATCAATTCCACATGCCCCTCATCATAAGACATGGCATTAACTGGGTGCGGGCACCTGCGGAGCATTGGGGAAGCTCGGTCGGTGGTGTGTAATGGCCGTCATTATCAGGAGGCGTATGTAAAAATACCGCTTGCCAAACGACAATCTGTGTTATTAGCTGTCACGGCCCTGGTGAATCTATGTTCAAATAAGAGCTTGATAATAACCATGAGGGGAAAGTGATATCTCTCTCTTGGGGGGAAGTCATGTGGAGGGTGGAGGTTGAAAAATAGTCCCGGCGAACGAATGCAGATATTACACTGCCCGAGAGTCGCCCCGCTATTTGTCAATGTCACAGGGCCGTTCCCTCATTAAGTGGCCACTGTGTGGGCCATGACTTAATTTCCTTAAGAAGAGCAGACACCTGATTCAATTGGGCCTAGAGACACTAGAGAAGGGAGGGAGGGCGAATACGGGGGGGGCACCAGTACCCAGCGGAGCCAGGGATGAATGATCATTTGCTACAATGTAGCGTAAGTAGCAATTCGCTCTATTAAATGTTGTGGGCATAATTTACCAACGTGTGATTCATGGCAGGCTTCATTGGACCCACCCCACCCCTCCCCCAACATGATCATCCCCCAACTCCCCCTAGGGCTGAGATGGAGTTAGCACCGTTAAACTCCAGTCACCCACTGCTCCACCTCATCTCCAGCCTCATTCTCCAGCCTTCAGCCCGTCTCCACAGGGATGGATGAGAGATGCCTGCAGAGAACAGGGGTGATCCATTCTCTCTGGAGGTCCGTGGAGAATTCTCTCGTCTCGGCTGCTATTAGTGTCCACACATGTTCACTGTTACACTACAACAGTCGTGCTGTTCTCATGTCTTTATAAATGCATGCCGCATGCCTGGGTCATTCATAAAGACACTCCCATACTATGTAGTCCATTAGGGAAACATTACATAATGCATACTTTCAAATGACACTGCCATTGGTTCCTTTTCAGTTTTAATCTGAAGCTCTGTCCTCCATAATGTAATAAACACACAATTTGCTATTGTTTACTACTCTGTCACTACAGTATAATTACATTAGAGGCTTAATTACACGGTTATATATGAAAATGTATTTATTTCCTCCAAAATACATGTTATTAAATGTTATTTAGTAACAACCAAGATTCACTTTTTGCATTTCCAAAGTAAAACGGACGTCATATTCCATCTCTATCACAACTACAGACTTATGAGGCATATATTACTAATGAGTAACTACAACATTATAACATCATACGTCAATGTCTCTACAAATTAATAAACGAGTAGCTATTTCAATATAGATTTGACTCTTTTACACTAAATTCAAATGAAACTTGTCTTTTATTACTATATTACTACAATGTAATTACATGCATTCCACAAATATTAGGTGGTTATATATTAAAGGCAATAATGCTTAGCAATATCTGTGGGTATATATATACACAATTCCATGTAATTATGTAAGAAATACCCAGATTCATGTTTGTAATTACACGTTAAAACTACGGTTTCAGGGAATTCATGCATGAAATCATGAAGTCATTACAGTAATCCATCTATCTATAAAACCATAGGCTGAAACATACTGTATATTAGTAATGAGCAATGAAATATTTATTATAGATACCATATAAAGTGACTATCAAACTATCTACAAACTACAATTACAAGACAATTAACAAACAATTTGCTATTTCTTTCATGGAAGTCACTTTTACACTAAGCCACACAAATTTGGACTTGTCGTCAATTAACACATAACTACAATATAATTACATACATTCACAGTTATTTTATTAGTTATATATTATTTTCACCAAAAATCATGCCAGATATTAGGAATGTGTTTCCTCTGTGAGATAAAGATGTATCTACAAATAACTAATCAGACTCAAAATATATTACAATTTCATGTATTTCGTTAAATCCCCAGATATTTAGAATTCAACACAGAGATAAAGTAAATATTGATTACAGCAAATCCTTAGGGCTGGGTATAGGTCGAGGTAACTCTGTGGTATTAATCTGAGTGCAGCAAAATGATGATAATGATGTAAACACTGCCATCATATCAAGTGCACACCAGCCCCAGGGAAGTGTCTTTCTAACTGTACATTTCAAATCAGGAAAGAGAACCAATGCAACATCCCTCTGATTGTGTGTGTAATTGCTCTGTATTGGCTTTCATCTGTTTGCTGTAGAAGACTGTTTGACACCAGATTCTCATGCAAAATATATACAAAAAAGTATCTGTTTTATTTATGTCTTTGTGGGCTGTTTTCCTGAGCCTCATATCATTTACCTAAAAGTTATCCTTTCTGAAGTTTGGGTTTGAAGTCTCCAGTCAAATTGGAGCTACACTTGACTGCCTACTCTGCACCAGCTGGGCCTTAGGAGCCTCCAGGAATTCTAAAAGTGAAATATCAGATCTTGACTTGGGCTTCTTGATATGATGAGGTTAGATCTGTGTGCTGTGCAGATCTGTGATTATACAATATCAAATGTTTATATTCCAAAAGTGGCAAAAGAGACCAAAACCTGGGAAAAAAAAGGTTAAAGGTGGGAGAAAGTACACTTGTTTGTTACATTTCCTTTTATGGTGAGTGTGTTATGTTTATTATTCAGTGAACAATAAATAAATAACTGAATATATTTAACATAATGCACAAAAGTCAAATTCCCAGGATTCATACAATGTGTACTAATATAGCTCGCCCTTTGTGGATGTGCAAGTGTATTTCTGACACCTCCCCAGGGTGAAAGCTTGTTCTCCCACAGCAGTTTACAACACTATTTCTGTGATTCTTCTTCAGGTATTTAACAGGACGTTTGTGTGAATTCAGTGAAACAGCGCCACTAGTTGGAGGGGAGCTCACATAGTGGTAGTAATAAAGCTATGTAGTCATAATGTAAAGTTTCATTCTCTCTTTCCAACAGCTTCATTTATATTGTCAGAAGTCAGATCTGTGACACTCCCACCCAGCGGTACACACACTCGTGCTCTAATGATCCACCCATCCATCCCTCACACACCCTTATCACTATCAGGGGGCTCAAACAGAAGAGTACAGCTCGCACACACACTCACACTCACACTCACACACCAAACCAAACCCACCGTCTTTTTGAAGAGCTCGATGAGCCCCCCCTGTGGGTGGGTTACTGGCGCTCACTCAAACAGCCGACTACGGCGCTGGGCGGAGTATGTCTCTTCTGCTTTATCCTGCAGCTGTCAATCATCCGCAATCAGCACTGCTCTCTGCCCCTGTCCCAAAAACAGCCACGCCTGTCCCACACCGGCGGCGGTGACACTTTCCCAGATCAGTAACACTCTGGGAATTGTACTGCGCTCTACATTTGGAGCAGCAGCGTTTTGGCTGAAAATATGGGTCGCAGGCTGTGCTTCACTTTCCGCTCCATTGTGCGGTGGAGCGCCGACTGCTCTGTTTACGCTGCAACGTGAACTCGTACTTCATCCAGGGTGTCGAACCCCAGCCAACGCAAGGTCGAAGACGATCTCCTGTTATTCCTGAATTCCTGAACATTGCTTATCTTTACCTTATGAGTGGAATGCTACCGGTACAGACTCTTTCAGTGAGGTACAAATGTGTTAACATTCCCTCAATAGTACAGCAGTGGTCTCAAGGCCTGATTGTGAAAATATAGCTAACATTTAAATAGAAATATAAGAATAAACACTTATTTTTAAAAATCTATGTGCAGTTAAAGCAACTTGAAACATCGAAGTATAATAAAATATAGTCAATAAACTCTACAAAGTTAATACAGTGGATACGATGGAGCAGCCCCTGGGTGAAACAGGGTTGGAGTAAGGGCTGTGGATACGGTTAGGACTGGTGTTACAGTGTTTGTGTGTACATGCGTCAAAGGCTAACTATGTTTTGTACACATTGTATGAATCCTAGAATTGGTTTTGTATTCAATTGTGTAGATATTAACTTTGAGACCAGAGGCTCAAATGATAGGCTATTTTTATGGTCCCTTGCTAAAGCTCATACACTCAAGACGACCCTCAGAGTGATGTGGGGTACCCCCCCTGTGAAAATGTGTTAAACTCTTCTTTCGGAAAGTGTACAGACTTTATATCCTCTACTTTAATTCCTTACTGAATTCAGGACAAACACAAAACAGTGGGGACAGCTGGTACGATGCTAGTCGACTATATCACAGCATGAGGGGGTCACCACTGTGGTTCTTCTGTAAACAGTAACCACCAACTTGAAACAATGCTTGGGAAAAGAATAATAAACATGTGGCTGCACTGGACGATGATCTCAGCACTGCTTCACTTTGAGGCCCTTGTTTTTAGACGAAAAAAAAAAGAAAAACAATATGGGTTGGGCATGACTGACATCGTCAAATATTGCGCGTGCCAGGGCGTGAGGGGAAAGCCAAATCATGACTGACACTTGAAAGCAATTGTGTTTGTGTTGCTCTCTCTATGTATATTTCCAGCTTGGCAGCGTCAATAACACCGCGGCGCTCCGGCACATGGCAAACAAAGCCCTCACCTACTTTTATGAGGTGGGTTTGTGAACATAAACACGTCTTAACCGTCGTCCATAAAACAGTATCTAAGTTTACGGTCCTTACATTTTAATGCTCCTTAATGCACAGTGGTGCTGTGACTTTTTGGAGCGTTCCTATTGGCCCCTGGAAATAACAATGAAGTTGGTTCTCTGTGGAGAGCGAGAGAGAGAGAGAGAGACTATATGAGACAATATGAATTCCAAGTGCAGCTTCCAAATCATCCTTTAATGAGTACGTACACCCGTGTGTGTGTGTGGAAGTGTTAAGTGTGTGTGTATATATCTCACGTCTTGCTCCCTCATTTGATCCCTTGATCATGTAATCAAGCCGGGGAGGGGAGGAGGGGAGGAGGGGGCCGGCTCGGCGAGCAGAAGCCGGTCTCTACACATGTAATCCCTGTCATTACATTTACACAATCTTCTTTTTATTAATGAATATTTCAGGAGGTTATTGCGAGGCGGCTTCTCGTTTCATTTTTTTTTCTCCCCCCTTTTAATCCCTTCCCTCACAAGTGAATAATTGTTCTAATGATTTAATTAATAGAATTGTGTCCACAGATGAAAGGCTTCTATTTAATAAGCCAAAATGGCTTGAATTAAGAATAGGCTCTGCCTGTCAATTACGTCTATTGTAGGCTGCGTTCTCTACTCCCCGAGCTGACGCGCGGCCCGAAGACTTCTATTCTTAATTGAGACTTAATAAATAAATACGATTTGGGTAGTCCCACAGCTCAGTCATTGAAAGCTAGCGGGAAGGATTGTCTGGATGGTGGGCTGGATGTGTGTGTGTGTGTGTAGCAGGAATATATCACATTGTGGGGACCTGTTTACACACTTACGTTCCTTGAAGGACCTCCAGCTGGTCCCATCACGGTAAATAATTACATTTTAAGGTTGGGTTAAGAGCAGGGTTAAGGTAAAGCTGGCTGTATTTACGCTAAAGTTAATAGAAAGTCTCCTCAAAATGAATGGAAGTCTACTTGATGTCCCCACAATTCACCTACACAAGTTTTCTGTGTGTGTGTGTGCTAGTGCATGTTTCTCATGCCCTGGCTGGGTTCCCTGCGCTCTTGCTCCTGTGCCAGATGAGAACTCTCTTCAGTATTTGCCAGGTTGTGTTTTATTTACCTGAAGCGCCGTTTCATTTCTACGACTGCCATATGCTCCACTCCTGTGCGGCTGCTTTGCCACAACACAACTGGCGCCCAGTGTGACGACGCGTGTCAGAAACTTGTGGTCATTAGGGTAGAGCCGGACCGGTTCAGACAGCATCTTTCCAACTGTGCAATCAATAAAAGTTCAGAAATAAGTGTTTGTATAAACAGCTTATAAACTCCACAGAGAGATAAGTGCATATGTTGGTAAGGGGAGTGGAGCCCTGTCTGGGGTGTGCTCATGCCTTGTGCCCGATGATTCCAGACTAAAGTCCGACTGCGAGTACGACCAGGACGAAGCAGTTACAGAAAATAAAGAAATAAATGCTTGCCTTAGTTAGTCAACTTTTCAATATTTAGAATCAATAAAAGTAGAATATTTCCTGCTCCGGGTGACTGTCTGTGAGGAGTGTGGTGTGTTCTCCCTGTGTCTGCGTGGGTTTCCTCCGGGTGACTGTCTGTGAGGAGTGTGGTGTGTTCTCTCTGTGTCCGTGTGGGTGTTTCCTCCGGGTGACTGTCTGTGAGGAGTGTGGTGTGTTCTCCCTGTGTCTGCGTGGGTTTCCTCCGGGTGACTGTCTGTGAGGAGTGTTGTGTGTTCTCCCTGTGTCTGTGTGGGTTTCCTTCGGGTGACTGTCTGTGAGGAGTGTGGTGTGTTCTCTCTGTGTCCGTGTGGGTGTTTCCTCCGGGTGCTCCGGTTTCCTCCCACAGTCCAAAAACACACGTTGGTAGGTGGATTGGCGACTCAAAAGTGTCCATAGGTGTGAGTGAGTGTGTGTGTGTGTTGCCCTGTGAAGGACTGGCGCCCCCTCCAGGGTGTATTCCTGCCAATGATTCCAGGTAGGCTCTGGACCCACCGTGACCCTGAACTGGATAAGGGTTACAGATAATGAATGAATGAATGAATAAAAATTGAATGTTGTTGCAGATAACTGTAAGAAGGAATATTCCAGAGCTGTACAACTTTACACACTTAAATAGTTCAAAAGTAGGACTCTAAGAATCTGTAAATTCGATGAAATTATGATGTCAGACGTGTCCGGTTCCAAATCATTAATACATTTACGGTAAAATGATTTGACAGAATTCAGTATATTTCTCGTTGCTAGGGAATTTCCAAGTGTCTGTATCAGCCAAATAAATAAATAAATAAATAAAAAGAATTTAGCTCTAGACTCGAAAGTGTCCATAGTTGTGAATGTGTGTCTGTGTTGCCCTGTGAAGGACTGGCGTCCCCTCCAGGGTGTATTCCCGCCTTACGCCCAATGATTCCAGGTAGGCTCTGGACCCCCCGCAACCCTAAATTGGATAAGCAGTTACAGATGATGGATGGATGGATGGAATTTAGCTCTAGAACAACTACAGCCCACTCTCACTGCGGTTCTGAAAACAGCTCTCAAGGTGAATTCAAACGTTTGATTAAAAGAAACCTTCCGAGACTCATACAGCGTGTACTAACTGTAGTTTGCCCTTTGTAGACAAAAAATTACCAATTGTTTACAGCACTGTTACGTCATGTAAATAACATCAATAATGAATATCTAGGATGTCCCCATGTGCAACACAATGTCCTCAGTTTGTTCTGTCCCTCTGTCCTCTTTGACTGCTTTTATATGCCTTAATATCATTGAATTAGTTTGACAGCATGTATTTTGAGAAGCGGAAAATGCAACCATCCTCTAAGACTGAGCATGGAGGTGTGGAGACATGTCACCACAGGTTACCTTCAAGAACTGAAAGGTGGAGACACTTAGCACCTCCTTTATTCCATCTGAATGTGAACTGAGAGGAGAAATGTGTAGGTGGTCCCTGACGGTGTATTTGTGTACGGTTATCTATGGCCTTTCATGTTGTGTTACCTATGAGTATGAGCATATGTATATACTCACTCTCTCTCTCTCTCTCTCTCTCTCTCTCTCTCTCACACACACACACACACACACACACACACACACACACACACACACACACACACATGGTGCCTGCACCATTCCAGGGACCGAGCCTATCTTTTATTGATAAGAGAAGAGGGAGTGGGGGGAGGGAAAGTGAGTGTGGAGGGGGAAAAAAAAAGTGGCAATGTAATGAAATTATCAACGTTGCTGAATTAATGATGAACGAGAATAAGAAAAGCCACGGTTCTCTGGAGCCGCCGAGCTCATTAGGCATGCAGTCTCATCATGTACTCTTTTGGAGCGGGGGGCTAACTCTTCCTCTAGCGCAGGACCTCGCTTTGGACTCGGCACAAAACTTCTCCACAAAACTTCCCAGCCTCCGCTCTAGCACCTGAGAGACACCCCCCAGCCCCCACCTCCACCTCCACTCCGCGGGCTCTCCTCACTGCTTTCTCCGCACCCTGCATCCTGACCGGACCGGACCGGACCGCACCGGACGTCTTGGGTGGCTGATCTCCATCTTCTTTTATTGTTTTGCATTTCAGCTCTCCGTCGAGGATGACCTGATTTGGAGGGAGTCTCAGGGTCTGGAGGACTACACCGTCTCCTGTACTCCCCCCACCCCCACCCTTCCATGTCTCTGCCTCATCCATCCTTGTTCTCGTCTCCCGTTCTTTCTTTATTTATTTATTTGGCTCCATCCGTCGGTCTTCAACTGGACTCTCCATGGACTAAGGAGTCGACAAATGCAAACGAGCCGGGGGGTGAGGGGTGGGGGGGAGCTCTCTCTTTTTCTTTGCTGCCGAAGCTGGATCTTTGAGACGAGAACATCACAGGGTTTCATTAGCTCAACCCCACGCTGTGGGAGGTCAAGGACCACCCGGCCAGGTAACGGTTCAGATTTTAAACGGTAGTTCTGAGGACATTTCATCGGTTTACGTCAGACCACCTCTCCTGAGTGAAAAGAGCGTGTGGTCGAAGTGGCCACACCGAGTTCCAGAGCTGCTGACCAGACAGGTCAGATTCTAACTCTCCTTAGATGCCGACACGTCCTTTTTGTTTTTCCTCTCCGCTTTTTAAATTTTGCAACATATCACTCGCACCCAGAAGCACGGCTACCGCTGAACCTTCTTTTCGAGCGGCAAACGTTAGAGTCAGGCCTTTGTTTTAAAACCTGACGCAACTCAGTTGTTGCGTTTAATGGAGCTTCGGCATCATACGGACTGAAATGTTCGACTTCAGCTTTTCCCCGGCTGTCCGTGTGTAGGCTGCTGCAGTATTGATGCCTCCCGTTTCCACATTCTCTGGTGAGTCTCCTCTTCACAGGCCTTATTTATTTAATCAAAGCCTGGATTACATCACAGAGTCACTGAGCGGTTCATGATTTGTTTCGCAAGTGGGGCCTGTTCCAGTCCAGAGCGGCGAATACGCCAATGTTCCTTCATCAACTGAACTCTCACAATGACGTTTAACCGTTTTCGCTTTCTTTTATTAAGTACGTCACTGTAGATGCAGGTAATTTCAGTGTCATTTTGGTCTGGATGCAGGTTAAGATTAATGCAATGGTCAAGACCCCAATGTGCAACTGTCACCTTCAGAAAAAACTGAATATCAAAGTTTGAAATACAAGACAAACTTATTTTGCCACTGAAAAAATAACCAACAAGTTCAGAGCAGCTCAATTATGTTTACCATCTCTACACCGTTAATTGTTATCATTTATTATACGATTAATAATACTGCTTTTCCACTGCATGGTACCTACTTGACTCTACATGCCTGTTTTGCCTGTTTGCCCCTGAAATAGCCAGTGACGTTGCAAACAAGTGTCTGTAACAGCAACAATGGGCGTTAGAGACCACAACAAAGGCAGCAGGAATATCAAGTCTTGTTCACTCATTGTGTATTCGTGTGTTGTTGTGGTTTGGGACTGACCAGTAAAGGTTTTGTTGCACCGACCAGCTTTGTCTTCAAAAGACAATAGCGTAATCAAGCTTCGGCTGTGAATCAACTTAAAACAAATGTGATTTTTGCTGCAGCAAGGAGGATACACTAAACCCCAAGTTTGTGCTGGATGTCTGCAGTCTCTCTGGACAATCAGCGCTCAGCAAGTTTAACACGTCACGTTTAGTCCCTTGGAAGCGTGTCTCCTACAAAAGTTACCAGGGACTAATTGAAAGTGCCAATAAAAGATAAATAAAGAAACAAACCTGAGTGGAGTGGAGTAGATTAGTAAAAAAGGTTCATAATCAAGTTCCCCTACGTGTTAGCACTCTTTCACTAAACCCCCAAACTCTCTGTACTGCACCTGAGGAAGAAGCACAGAAAGAGTGATCGCATGATGTTGCAGCTTCTGACTTTTTGAGGCTTAGGCCAAGGGTCAGGGTTAGGGTTCAGGGCTATGGTTAGAGTTAGGTGCAGGTTGCTCCACTTATCGTGGCTAAGAACGGCCTAATATCGTGGGAAAAGAAATCACAGACACGCAAAGGAAGCAGTTACAAGGCTGTTGTTTTGACATGACGTGCAGAATGAGGCAAACAGCCAATCAGAACGCAACGGGCAGAAACCTGACTCCAACGTGTAGGTGGAGCGTCTTTGGCTGAGACTCTGTGCTTTAAAAACCTGGACCAGACTGGAGCTGTGTTATTGTTGTGTGGGCTTTTAAAGCATAAGCTAAACCTGAGGCAACAGTCTACCTTTAAGAAAGATCTCAAAGACATTTCCAATCGTTGTCTCTGTCTTTCATTAACCCCGTCAGCACTGATCTTTTTCATTTGGGCTGTGGTTTTGCTCCAAATCCAGCGTGAGAACATTGAAGCATTCAAGATGCAAATGCACAGGCGAAAATACAAGGATGATGAAGCGTTCGCACGCCGCACAGACACATAATGGACTCTGCAATTGGATCTCGGTGCTGGTAATCTGATTCTGAAGGATTGGATTATTTAATAAAAATGCATCAGACTATCATGAAAACAGATCGTCTCTGTCAACCCCCTCCTCCGCGCAGGCCGTGAGGTCACAGGTGTAATGCTATCACCCGACGTCTTATTCCGCCTCCTTATGGTCACTTCCTATGAATTGAGTGGATTGATCCACATACAAATTAGGTTTGTCCTCAAAGGGCTCCCGTCGATACATTGACTCCTTTTATGAGGGCCATCAAACAGCCATTATGGGGATCAGGGGGGCGGCCCCTTGGGGAGGTTGCCGGTGGTGACGGATGGGAGGGGCGGGGTTAGTGTCTGAAGCTGCAGGCTCATGGGGCTCGGCCATCAGTTAAAATGTGTCAACAAACCCGATTTAAGTTTCAGCGACAATAAACGGCAAGTCTTTTTCTTCCGTAGTTCAGTAGCGTTAAAGGGCTCAGTTTCAGAACACAACATGCAGCTTTTATTATAACTTCCTATGTTTCTTCTGCTTAGAATTCATGGGCGGAGGTTTTTCATTGAATATAAGAACACATCTGCATTCCCATAACTAGTGTGTTTCAGTTTGAACTACGAACATCTGGCCTTTTATATTGAGTCAAGGTGAAGTTAATCAAAAAAAGGGCGCACTGTAATAAATAGAGATTTATTAGACATGTGTAAGTCGTGAATAACACATTTATAAAGAAATGTATTAATATTTATAAACAGCTCATGTCAGTAATTGGAAAACAATGCTGTTACATGAAGTAAACGACAAAAAAATGCTTTAATACATGATTATATGATGAAAGTAGTGTGGAAATGTATTAGACTTTTGTTTAAATGTCATTTACTTCATGTAATAACTTAAAATTGGCATTTTTGCACATGATGATCAACTAGGCTTATGCCTTATTGGTTATTATTGGTATGGAATGTTGTGATCCCAATATGGGAATACCCCACCCCCCAACCTCCTCTAGAAAACCTGTGCACCATATAAAATACATACAGTACAGTTAAAACTATACGTGATCAGAGTTCACAGAGTGTATGCATCAGTTACCAATATTTTTAAACATATCATTACATTTGTAGCTTTTTTTTCCCCCTGTTTCTTTGTTGTTTTGTAACTTTTTTACTTTGTACTTATTTTAACTTTGAAGGATAAATTGTGTATTTTTCCATTTTATAAAAATAAAATATGCTGATATTATACTACACTCTACAAACTAATTACATATATTTACCAAACTTAAAGTACAATCAGAATCAAAGAGAAGAAGAATACAAATGTTTAGAGGCTCACGTAAATTGTTATTAATGTCTAAAGTATATTATTTGCATATTATGTTAATATTTTTAAGAATTTTTATATTTTAATAGTGTTATGAATAGAACGAGTGTCCGTAAAAGCGGTTATGTCACCAGTGTTTTTATTTTTATGCCGCTTGTGATTCTTTTATTTAAACAAGTATTACTTTATAAATGTGTTATTAACTGCTTATACATGTGTTATAAATTCCGAGTACAGCTCACTCTTTCTTTGCCGTGTACACCATCCTTTAAGCTCCAGTATGAAAGACATGTCTCTCTTCAGTGATGAGCCCAGACACCGGGCTGTGAAGGTCCCCTGAATATAAACAACTCCAGTGTCACACCTTCTCTTCTCTTCAAGAGTCACAGGTTCAGTGTTTTCTATTACACCACTTTAATATTCATGCCTGCTTTCCCTGGGCTAATAAATATGCAGCGTTTTAAGTCTAATTGTTCAAGAAAACTCTGTTTTATGTTGCCGTAATGGTAATAACAAATGATGGATGCATAAAATTAGCATACATTTCCCCAGACCAAGAGAATATCTGATTGTTGTGCCACAGAGAATTGCTACAAGTTAGGAAGTTAATTTCATTATCTCCTCCTCCTCATTTAAGCTTGCACTCTACAATAATTGAAAAACAGAATAAGAGATTAGCTTTTAGCGTGTGACGGTGGCTAATGGCAGCTGATGTAATGGTAGTCTTACAAGTGGAAGTACAATTATGGGGAAGTGTTCGTGTGACGCCACACACAAGGCTCTGGGAAAGTGATGCGGGAAGGTTTAAACGGTGAGACCAAAATCTCATGGAATTCTGACTACGTTAATAGTCCAGGACGGTAATTAAGGAGTGATGTCTTCATTGGGAGCTCCTGTAACGGACCCGTATGGTTCCTGGAGCTCTACACATACCCTCTGGACTGTATAGTTTTAAATGTAAATGAATTCAGCAGCTGCATGGTCACATGGGGAGTGTTATCATTGCTAAATCTAGTCACATATACATACATTTTTGTACATACATCAGAGAGAGAGCCCTCAGGGCCTTGAAAGCCTTCAGAGAAGGTTTAAAACCATCTGGGAATACATATCTTTTGTTTTTCGTTCAGTTTGAATCCTGCTTGTTGTAATTGTAATCACTGTAATGGTTTCGATGTACATTTTATTAATAAATGTGCAGCACAGTGGTGCAAAAGGAAGCCACACAACTCTGGGGTCACAGGGTCCAGGGTTCTCTTCATATCGGTATGGGTTTCCTCTCATAGGACATGGGTTCCTGTCTTGCATCCAATGAGGATGACGTGATTACAGAAGACCAGCTTCCCAATTTATTAGGCCTTCAGGATCTGAACTGAAGGCCTTATACGTTATTTTAAACCAGAAAGCGACCAGCCCTGTTTTTTTTTTTTTTTAAGCAGAGACGCTTTACTGAAGTAGTTACTGTAAAACCGCAGCTTATTTTTGACATCTGAATGATCACAGCTCAACCCTGCTGAACTCTACCTTCACCATTCAGTCTCCTTTAAGATACGGAGCAATCTAAACGTCTTATAAATGCAATAAAGACCTCAAACGCTCAAGTGGGATGTGGAATGTTTATTGATAAACGTTGGCCTACTGCAGTGAGTGGCGAAGCTCATACTTTTCATCATAAAACACTCGTTCCACAGGCTTCTCCTTCTCTAATAACGCCTTCACAGGCCTCCCCTAACACCCTTAGCAAACACTTATTGGAGGGAATCACAAAACGCCCAGCATTCTAGGAGCCGCTGCGTTTCGTCTGGCATCCCCTTGTTGTTAGTGTGGCGCCGCTGCTCTGTCGCTTCTTCAAAAAGAGGGGGAAAGAAGGGGAGAGGGAAAGAAAACAGAGCAGCTTTGTTGTCGGGTTCTTCACACACGTATCGCATATTCATGCGGATGTGTTTAAGTGTTTTTCTGCTGGCATAAGCAGGCACCACTGCTGAGCTCGAGTCTCTCACACACACACACACGCACACATACACACACACAGGCATCTTTGCCTACTCCGCCATACAACATCTGAGTAGACAATGCTACAATGAGTGTTGTTATTGATGCTTTTAGTTCACAATATTCAGTTCCCACTTTGCTGTCTCTGTGTGTGTGTGTGTGTGTGTGTGAGAGAGAGAGAGAGAGAGAGAGAGAGAGAGAGAGAGAAAAGGAAAGAGAGAGAGAGAGAGGGGGAGGGAGAAAGAGAGAAAAGGAAAGAGAGAGAGAAAAGAGAGAGAGAGAGAGGGGGGGGAGGGAGAAAGAGAGAAAAGGAAAGAGAGAGAGAAAAGAGAGAGAGAGAGAGAGAGAGAGAGAGAGAGAGAAAGAGAAAAGGAAAGGGAGAAAGAGAAAAGGAGAGAGAGAGAGAGAAAGAGAGAGAGAGAGAGAGGGAGGGAGAAAGAGAGAGAGAGAGAGAGGGAGGGAGAAAGAGAGAAAAGGAAAGAGAGAGAGAGAGAGAGAGAAAGAGAGAAAAGGAAAGAGAGAGAGAGAGAGAGAGCGAGGGAGGGAGAAAGAGAAAAGGAAAGAGAGAGAGAGAGAGAGGGGGGGAAAGAGAGAGAAAGTGAGAAAAGAGAGAGAGAAAGAGAAAAGGAAAGAGAGAGGGGGGGAGAGAGGGGGGGAAGAGAGAGAGAGAGAGGGAGGGAGAAAGAGAGAAAAGGAAAGAGAGAGAGAGAGAGAGAGAGAGAGAGAGAGAGAGAGAGAGAGAAAGAGAGAGCGCTGTGAGGCCTGCTTTTACCTCACATTAAGCTGATAATTTCAGCACAGGCCCAATACAATTGCATTGACTTAGCTGCTGTTGTCTGAATCTGTGAGACATTCCTCCCCTGAGCCTCTGAACGGAACCCCCCCCACCCTCCAAAATTACATAGTGCAGTTTCTGGAGCTTGGAGGTGCAATGACAGAGCCTCTATTCTCTTTATGGCAGGTCAGTGAAGCATTACAATGATTACTGAAATAACTGTAATAATTAAAAATAACCAAAACACTGCTTTAACTCTGGACCTAACCCTGCATTAACCCTTTAAATTAACCCTGTGTTTAAACCTCACCCTAACTCTAATTTCCAAGTGAAACAAGAGTTGTCTGGAGTCAAACACCCAGCTACAACAGTTTACAGCACTGTTTCTGTGATCCTTCCTCGGGTGGATTTAGTGCAACAGCACCTCCAGTGGACAGGAGCTCAGATATCATAATCATAACCATACAACTGTAATAATTATTATAGGCACTAATCCATTTATGTTAAAGTTTAATAAGAATTATGACAATAACAATATAATGAGAAGAAATTAGTTTATTAATATTCATTATTTTCCATGGATTATTTTAATTAAGAGAATTTTAATCGCTGACTGTTTCACTTGGTTGTAATTCTACGTAAAAGCTGATGTTTTGAAATAAAGGAGGAAGAATGGAAAGGCTTTAGGTGGTGGATTGTTAGTGTTAGTGCTGTATTATGTTGGTATCTTTTTTGACTAATCCTTCCGCTACACATTACACACACAAACACACTGCTAACTAAACACACCCCCATCTCTGAGGACATATGCAGTGGAAACGTCCTTTGGAGCTTCATTGATCCGAGACTGGCTAAAGCTAGGGAACGTCCCAAGCTAATTATGTCTTTGTCTCAGCTGTAAATAGAGCTGCGACAGTTTGAGATGCAGTGTTACTGACCCTTTGGGGAACGGGGTCCTAACCCTATGCACTGAGCACTTCTTTTTTCCTTTGGGTGGGGGGTGGTCTTACTAACAGATGCTTATGCAACTGGTCCAACCCCAGGATCTGGAACACATCCACACACAAGGACACCTGCTTACCCAACCTGTTGAGGAAAATGTTGCAGTAAACCTACTCTTCCAAGCCTTGCTGTGAGCTCCTGATTGCATTCAGACATGGAAGGTTTGGTGGTATTTGGAGCTGGTATCAGACGATAGGCTGCAGCTTTCAAAAACACCACTCCACAGCTCAGTAACTCCAACCCACATGCGCAGACAACGCTTTGGGCATCGGGCATTGGTCGTTAAGGCTAACGTATGCTTCTGTAGCCGTCCTGCGCCTTAAAAATGAATTGCTCCCTCGTAGCCGCCCCAAGGATTGTGATTGGTCCACAGTGGAATGAACAGGGGTTCAGATGAGAAGAGATAACCGAGGGAGTCCAGAAATATAAACTCCTCCTCAGCACACTACAGAGACTGCAAGCGAACGTAAACTCACAGTGAGAGATTTCCTCAGACATTGGTTTGGACGTCACAGCACAGAAAAATAAATAAGTAAAAAAAAACACAAGTGAAACAAGGGTGAAACACAGACATCTCTGAAAAAGAGAAGGAACCAGACGAGAAAAAAGTGCCAGCATTTTATTTGTTTCTTTCCTGGTATCACATGCCAGCCATGCTCTGTTCTAATTAGCTCCCTACTTAGTGCACTTCACAGATTATAAATGTAACACTACTCCATCCCTACTATAATTAGTATTAGATATTGTGGAGAAAAATAGTTGAGAATCAACTTTAGTGTTTTATTTTGGTGTAACCCCAGAGCAATAGACACCAAGGCACAGATATAAACACTCACGACAGTGTAGGACACTCACACTTAGGTAGAGTTCAGGCGGATACATAAAAATAGCTGTTAGACTCATGTGCAGCTGCTCATTCTATGGTTAATACTTTTCTATGGAGTTCAGAGACTGTCTGTGAAGAGTGTGGTGTGTTCTCCCTGTGTCTGCGTGTGTTTCCTCCGGGTGACTGTCTGTGAGGAGTGTGGTGTGTTCTCCCTGTGTCGGCGTGGGTTTCCTCCGGGTGACTGTCTGTGAGGAGTGTGGTGTGTTCTCCCTGTGTCGGCGTGGGTTTCCTCCGGGTGACTGTCTGTGAGGAGTGTGGTGTGTTCTCCCTGTGTCTGCGTGGGTTTCCTCCGGGTGACTGTCTGTGAGGAGAGTGGTGTGTTCTCTTTGTGTCTGCGTGGGTTTCCTCCGGGTGACTGTCTGTGAGGAGAGTGGTGTGTTCTCTTTGTGTCTGCGTGGGTTTCCTCCGGGTGACTGTCTGTGAGGAGAGTGGTGTGTTCTCCCTGTGACTGCGTGGGTTTCCTCCGGGTGACTGTCTGTGAGGAGAGTGGTGTGTTCTCTCTGTGTCTGCGTGGGTTTCCTCCGGGTGACTGTCTGTGAGGAGTGTGGTGTGTTCTCTCTGTGTCTGCGTGGGTTTCCTCCGGGTGACTGTCTGTGAGGAGTGTGATGTGTTCTCTCTGTGTCTGCGTGGGTTTCCTCCGGGTGACTGTCTGTGAGGAGTGTGGTGTGTTCTCTCTGTGTCTGCGTGGGTTTCCTCCGGGTGACTGTCTGTGAGGAGTGTGATGTGTTCTCTCTGTGTCTGCGTGGGTTTCCTCCGGGTGACTGTCTGTGAGGAGTGTTGTGGGTTCTCCCTGTGTCTGCGTGGGTTTCCTCTGGGTGAGCGAATGATGCCCTGTGCAGGGTGTGTTCCTTCCTTGTTCCCAATAACGGTGAACGAACAATCGAACAAATGACTACAGCGTGCACGCACACACAGACGTGACGGACGTGAAGGTTGCCAATGACTCTTCTCATATTTGAGGTCTAAAGCTTTTTAAAATGAGCGATGCGTGTCGTACTTCTGATCATTTCAGACTCCGAAATGAAAAATACAGAGCTGGATTCCTGGTTTCTGGCGAGGAAATTTACAGAGGGTTCATTTGTAACGCATTCCTTGTGCAGTAACTTCATAAATTACCGTAATTAACAATACCACCTGGAGCCGTTTGGTATTGATCAGGCAGAAAACACTAAATCAAAACGAGCACTGGTCTAATGACATGCTTAACTTGGTTTGGCCGCGGTGCTGTTTTCCAGGCGCCGAAGCAAGATCTGCGAGGTTATGAAAAGTGTCTTGTTTTTTTTTTTTTCTCTCTTTTTCAAGCGGCTGCATTTTTGTATTTTTAATTCTCCTCTCTTTTTGAAGCTTGTTGCTCTTCATGTGATGCCAATAGGCTGTGGATTTGAAAAGGAGCCGTCCTCTTCCAGGGAAAGGCGAGTATAAATATTTTGCCATTGATTAATACGATAGGGCCCAAACGTCCCTCCCTGCGCTTTGATAGTTGACTACCCTGCGCCACGTGATGCCATAATGGTAACACTTGGGCCCTGGGTGAAAAGCCCTATCCTCACTTGAGTGGGACGAGCCTTCCTCCTGATCACTCTCTCTCTCTTTCTCTCTGTTCAATTTTACATCAGTGTTTATCCTACGTTCCCCACACAGCCACACACACGTATACACACATTCCCTGTGTCCATGGGGTGCCTCCACGTCTGTGGAGCCCTGTGAAGCGCGTGCACGGTTTGTTTGAGGTCATGCCACGTCGACTTGATCAACTTTTCTCAGGCTTGACATGTTTTTGCCGTTAAAACTTCTTCCATTAAAACCAACATTAAGAATTAAGAGGAGAGTTCTTACCCAGAGTCAACGTCTTCAGCTGTTTGTTAAAGGAAGTTAGTGTAGATTTTGTGAAATAGTCCATTGCTTTAAGGATTTGATTGCAGATGGCAATGTTGGGGGACCAGCGCTGGATCTCAAACGCAACCCCAACTCTTCCCAAAGGTACTCAACATGGCTCCATCAGTCCAGAGAACACAGTGCTACTGCTTCACAGCCCAGTGCTGGATGGTTTACACCCCTCTGGCTGATGCTTAGCATTGAGCAGGTTGAACTCACTCACCATAAGGTGGACTTATAACATATGTTCAAACCATTATAATTATCCTACAAAGTTTGGGAACCCCTGGTCTATGAGAACAGAAGCATGTCAGCGTGGAAACACGCACCGTCCTTCACTCCGTGATTGCAGTTTTATTGGAAGAAATCCTGAGACTTAATAATAGAGTGTGTTAATCACGTATTAACCATTTGTTACATAACTACCTCTGTAATTACACAATAATTACACCGCAGTGTAGCAAAAAGAGCCAAACTCAGCCGAAAGTTAAAACAGCTGAGAGCTCCACAGCCTCTTGTTTTCGCACACAGCATCTGTCCATCCACAGCAAAGCAGCGTATTGGCACAGTTCCTTAAGCTATCCAACATGACCCGAGGCGATGGCGTTATACAGTCTGAAATGCAGTGTGTAATTCAGCTTTGTTAATGCATACAGACTAATATGACACCTCTTGGCTTCTGTGGGAGCCCTGCTCAGCGGGAGAGGGGGTAGAGTGCTAACGGAGTGTAAAGGTTTAGCTCAGCGGTGTTGATTTTCTGCCCCATTGTTTCACCTCTTTCAGACGAGCTGTCACGGCTTTAGAGAAGAAGAGAAAATATTTCAGATGTCGACGCGCTCTGACAAAGGTTACGAGGAGAGAGAGAGAGAGAGAGAGAGGCAAGCGATCAAGCCTGTGTCCTGGTTTCCTTGATAGATAATGATGTTTTGAAACAGTGTGGTGGTAGGGTTTTTTAGCCCACACTCTATGATTTTTTTTTCTTTTAGTTGGATTTTTTTCTTCTCTCCCTTTTTTTTCCAGCAGAAAAGAGTTTGGAGATGAAAGCAGGTTCCAGGCTCTGCCTCCACTGCACATCTGACTGAGGCAGGTGTTAGATATGCTGATGACTAGCCGAGACTAAAGACAATACAAATTTGAAGTGAAAATGCTACTGGCACGCCTCCTCTGTTCTTAACACACGAAGCCCCCACCATGATCAATTATTCATCCTATTGTGTGTGCCTGAGTGTGTACGTGTGTGTGTGTGTGTGTGTGTGTGTGTGTATGACTGAGTGTTTGGAAACACAGACCTATACGGCATAATGTTGACTTCTGAGTACAGTGTGTGTTGCCTCAGTGAGGGAACATAGATGTTTTGTGTGTGTGTGTGTGTGTGGAAACCCATCCCTATACAGTATAATGCTGACTTCTGAGTACAGAGTGTGTTTGCCTCAGTGAGGAAACATAGCTACCCTCTGCATAAAATGTATGTTTGCACTTCAGCAAGAGCTCAGAAAATGATAATCATAACGTTATGATTCACAGTTATTTTGTGTTCAATATGAGCTCCCATCCACTGGTGGCGCTGTTTCACTAAACCCATGCAAACCCTTATGCACCTGAAGAACAATTACAGAAACAGTGCTGTAAACTGTTGCGTTAGAATGTTATGCAGGAGACAGGCCTGAAACAGGGTTGAGTTTATTGTTTCGGTCGGGGTCAGGGATGGGACTAAGGCTGGGGTTTTCATGCCGTCAGTTGGTGTCAGAACTTTCTGTCAAATACCTACAAATTCACCTGGCATCAAGTCTGAGGACATGGGATAAAACAAGCCATCCGGATTGTGTCCTGCGTCTGAGACTCTCTAATCACAGCTAGTGAAGTGCAGAGAAATTGAAAGTGGAGGACTGAGTAAAACTGAGGAAGCGAGAACAAAGCAAAGATGACTAAAAGCCAGCGTTTCTACTCCTTGCCCCTCGCTCCTCAGCGCCCTGTGCTTGAAAATAAACAAATGCTTGTTCTAAACGGGCGCTAAAACCGGCGGTGTAGCTGTGTTGTTTGGTCCTTGTGGTATTTTGAACATGTTATTAAGTCCCCAGAAGTGGACTCACTTGTGGAAAAAGGAGTGTAATATATTCACTATAAAGTATCATTAGTAGGAGGCCTTGCCATGTTCAGATGTGTGTGTCACACTAGGTTCAATTCCAAGCCCAATTTGGTTCCCAGCCAGTGCTGAGACAGCAGCCCCACATCTCCACCCCCAAACCAAGGGTATTTTCAGAATGCCAGGTGCTGGGGAGTCACAGTGTAATATAACATACATCTTCATTTACGACATCAGAGCTGGTGTCCCTCCAGTGTCGTGCTGGAACCCCAGGCTGAAGGTTATTTAAGGTGGAAGTCCAACAGCCGACCCGACTCCCGGTCTCAGAACAGTGCTTCCTCTCTGAGGCCTGAGCGAGCTTTGTCTCCATCCTCTCCGTGTGCTCTTTGCGTGTGCATGCGCTTCTCCCCGTGCGTACGTGTTCAGGTCGTTAGCTCCTCTCCAGCACAGAGAGAAGGTGTGTGTTCAACGCCGCGCTCCTCTTTTGTTCCGAGCGGTCCTGGCAGCTCGAGAGAGGAGCCCCCTCGCAGGCTCGGCTTTAATGGCAGGATCAGGGGAGCTGGGCTTGGTGGCTGAAGCTCCGCTCGTGTTATTGGAGAGAAAGAAAACGGGAAGACGCCGGGGTTGGTACGTGAGCGTGTGTGGGGAGGGTGGGGTTGCGAGGGGGTTCCAGCCTTTGTACACTGGGGGTGTTTTTCAAAGCAGCACAGACTGGAAGCCATTGGGAGGCTCCTTTGACTTTAATCTTTCGCGTGCCTTTGAAAATTATGGCCGAGGACTGCGCCTTGCTTCATTAAAAGACATGTTCTCTCGTTTCTTGTGTAGTTTCAGCCAGGATTTTTTGCACTCTGTGCTGGTTTCGGTGCCCCACCAACTCCCTTACCACCACCACCTCTAACACACACACACACACACACACACATACACACACACACCGCCCTTCCCATCAACCCCCTTTAGCCTGTATGCCATCATTACACCTCTTGTTAAGGGCTACTCACTTGGAGTGCACTGCTTGATAGCACACCCACTGACACCAAGTAGACTCCTCCATACTTCTTTATTCATCCCCTACTACGTCTGCCTCCGACCTCCATCTGTTACTTTAACACCTTCTATAATGACTTTATTACAGACAAATATATTTCTACATTTCTTTTTATCTGTTACATATATTTGAATTTAAAAAGTAGTATAGTGTTGACCCCTATAGGTCCTTTCAGGCTTATTACGCTGTAATTACTATATAATAATTGGTAATTACTATAAACCAAATATAAAACTCATACAGTGTTGATGACAGTAATGTTATGTTCTGTTGTGCATTAATTGAAAGTGTGGACCCACCCTGGCCCTTGGAGTTTAACTCCAGGCTGAATACACAGTACTTACTATGTATTACATGGTAATTACTATACACTGATCTTATAAACTGCAGATCATTCATTAAATGCACCAGTAATTTCAGTTCAAACATAAAATACAAAGCAACAGGCCTTTATTTATTTATTTGCAAAATAATTCAAGCTTATTCCAGAGAAGGCAGTTCCACTGAGAGCAGGGGAATGGGAGATAGTTGTGGCTCACAGTGCTTTCAGAACACTGCCATGAATTCCCTATAAACTTCACTTTAAAAACATATCATGGCCATGGGGCTGTCTCTTTTAAAGACAATGTGTGTGTGTCTGTGTGTGTGTGTGTGTGTGTGTCTGTGTGTAGTGAGAGAGATGTCTCACCTCATCCTGGTTTGAGTCTGAGTGCACCAAATGAGTGGTGACAGAAGCAAGGCGGGCAAGAGAGGATCTCTCATGAGGGATTTCTCTCTCTCCTGTCTCCCCTCTGTCTCCGAAACACACATTCCCCGGTTTGCCAGGTAAGCCTTGCACTCCCTCAAAATGTGGGAGAGACAAAAAGCTGAAAAACACTGCAACACAGAACACGGGGAGCGGGGCGACCAGCCACCAATCACACACCGAATACACACAGAGAAAACACACACATCGAATACACACAGAGAAAACACACGCATCGAATACACACAGAGAAAACACACGCACCAAATACACACAGAGAAAACACACGCACCAAATACACACAGAGAAAACACACGCACCAAATACACACAGAGAAAACACACGCACCAAATACACACAGAGAAAACACACGCACCAAATACACACAGAGAAAACACACACATTGAATACACACAGAGAAAACACACACATTGAATACACACAGAGAAAACACACGCACCAAATACACACAGAGAAAACACACACATTGAATACACACAGAGAAAACACACACATTGAATACACACAGAGAAAACACACACATTGAATACACACAGAGAAAACACACACATTGAATACACACAGAGAAAACACACACACCAAATACACACAGAGAAAACACACACATCGAATACACACAGAGAAAACACACACACCAAATACAAACAGAGAAAACACACGCACCAAATACACACAGAGAAAACACACACACAGAATACACACAGAGAAAACACACACATTGAATACACACAGAGAAAACACACACATCGAATACACACAGAGAAAACACACGCACCAAATACACACAGAGAAAACACACGCACCAAATACACACAGAGAAAACACACGCACAAATACACACAGAGAAAACACACGCACAAATACACACAGAGAAAACACACGCACCAAATACACACAGAGAAAACACACGCACAAATACACACAGAGAAAACACACGCACCAAATACACACAGAGAAAACACACACATTGAATACACACAGAGAAAACACACACACTGAATACACACAGAGAAAACACACACACTGAATACACACAGAGAAAACACACACATTGAATACACACAGAGAAAACACACACATCGAATACACACAGAGAAAACACACGCACCAAATACACACAGAGAAAACACACGCACCAAATACACACAGAGAAAACACACACATTGAATACACACAGAGAAAACACACATATTGAATACACACAGAGAAAACACACACACCGAATACACACAGAGAAAACACACGCACCAAATACACACAGAGAAAACACACGCACCAAATACACACAGAGAAAACACACGCATTGAATACACACAGAGAAAACACACACATTGAATACACACAGAGAAAACACACGCACCAAATACACACAGAGAAAACACACACACCAAATACACACAGAGAAAACACACACATTGAATACACACAGAGAAAACACACACATTGAATACACACAGAGAAAACACACACACCGAATACACCCAGAGAAAACACACGCACCAAATACACACAGAGAAAACACACACACCAAATACACACAGAGAAAACACACGCACCAAATACACACAGAGAAAACACACACACCAAATACACACAGAAAAAATACACACATCGAATACACACAGAGAAAACACACGCACCAAATACACACAGAGAAAACACACACACAGAGAAAACACACACACACATCGAATACACACAGAGAAAACACAAGCACCAAATACAAACAGAGAAAACACACACCGAATACACACCCCGGGTACACACTAAAATCTCCAAACACACAGAGTAAACACACAAAACAATACACACTCTAAAAACTCCAAATGCACACCTAGCACAGACCAAAACACCCTTCAAAATACACACAACAAATAAACACCTAGCACAGATCAAATCACAGAAAAACACACTGCACACAAACACCTAACACCGCAAACACACACCAAAGAGATGCGCACAAATACATAGCACAGGCCAAAACATGCAGCAAAACACACAAAAACAGACTCACACACAGCAAAATACAGAATGAACAACAAAACACATCAAATCTACTCCCGAAACACCACAAAAACTATTAAATGTAGTGAAATGTCCTTGAAGGTTGGGAGAGTAAATGTTTCATCCAAAGTGCATTTGTTTTTTGTTTGTTTGTTTTTTATAAAACAAAACTGAAATCAAATCAAGTTATTTTTTTATCAGTGAGTGTCATGCTATTTTTTACACGAAACCCCTGAAAACTTTAATTCTGTAGCGACAAGATTTCAATGT
Source organism: Hoplias malabaricus (assembly GCF_029633855.1). Lineage (NCBI taxonomy): Eukaryota > Metazoa > Chordata > Actinopteri > Characiformes > Erythrinidae > Hoplias > Hoplias malabaricus. The sequence continues at coordinate 43,202,482 of NC_089807.1, forward strand.
CTATAAGCACGCAGTTATGTAATTACATGTTAATAATGACATTACATAATTTACATAAGAAAAAAAGAAAAGAAAAGGACTCCAGGTGCAAACACACAGCTGTGAGATGAGAACGGAAACTGTGTAAATGTATATAACTATGTAATGAATGCCTGAATTGTGTAATTACACTTTAATAGCACAGTTAGACAACGGTAATAACTCTAGATATTCAGTAGTGTATGTGAACTGTTATCACCGGAGTAAAACAATGCTCTGGTCCTCACTAAGAGAACACCACCTCTGTAAATGTGTTTTACTGCGAATTAATTATTGTTCCAGCCTTTGAAGACATTACTGTCCCGAACTCTACTCTGTGGCAGATTGCACGGCATTGCACGGCATTGTTTTTGCATTTGAACCATCAGTTGGACAAAGTCCCAGTCATTTTCAACTTTCACATGAAAAGACTGGCATCAAAGAGAGAGAGAGAGAGAGAGAGAGAGAGAGAGAGAGAGAGTAGAGTTTCACTGGAACGATGAGGAATTGTGGACAACAGTGCAACTCATTAGAGGAATTATTCAGAGCTGATAGACAGAGTGGTAAAGCAGCGTTCTTGGAATGCTACCCACCAGAAGAGGAAAAAAAGAAAAGCTTTTCATGTTTGTGGAGAAGTAATGATACAGTGTTGAAGACAAGCAATGGCACTCCACTCAAAGTGACCCCTAATGAAGCACAAGCTGAGAATCAGAGGAACGTACGAGCGCTGAAATTAGAGACCACTGTAGAGCGATGAAACAGCGGTGTGGAAGTGTTTTGCAGGAACCCTGTTAATTGTTAGTAAAGCAGGTGCTGGAAGAGGGGGGTGCGGTAGTTAGGCGTGCGACATGCAAAGTGTGGGAGTCCCTTTGATCACTCTATCGCTAACCTAATCTCAGCTGGGGAGCTCCGCCGCGACGTCGATAGAACCTCATTCTGCACGGCTCCATCAGCCGCCGAACGCAAAACTCCTCGCTCTTAAACCCAACCTGACAGGCTTCACTCTCAACCCAGCTGCCAATTAGAATGCAGTAAAAAGTAGGGTAAGAAAATACGCCGCTATTGACTCCCAGCGGATTGCGCAGCTTTAAGCATCTCCCCACTGTTATGGACCCGAGAAAACACATAGCCCACGTCTCACGGAGCGCTCGTATTGATTGTGAATTATTGAGTATGAATGTTTCAAGAAGCGCATTTTCAGAAAGTCTGAGAATCACGGGCATTAGCTGCGTCTCCAGGTTGTCGATAGCGACGCCACTCGAGGATTTCTATTATATTTTTTTATTATTGTTTGAATGCACTCGTGATTCCTGTTCATTTAATTACCTCAGGATTGCGGTTTCTCGCGGATGGAGAACAAGCCGTTATTTTACAGTGCATTTGCGCGGCTGAGGAGTTGGAAGTTTGGTGGAAGCGGTGGTTGGAAGCGGAAGTTGTATCCTATTTTCCCCCTCTTCCCAAAATAATAATAAATATAAAAAAGGAACTCGAGTCTTATAAGATCTGCTAGGATTCCGTTTGTGATGCTGGTCTTGAAAGAATGCGTATCATTGGTGTATTAATAATTGAACGCAAATAATCATTGTGTATGCAGTTTGCAAGAGGATTTGACCTGAAAGATGGATGTAAGAAAATAGCGCCTGTGACGTAATGCGAAGAATAAGAACTCAATCAGAAGTTCCAGGAGCCCTTTCCCGATATTCTTCAGGGAAAACACAAACAAGAATCCCCAAAGTGCACGCCGAAGTTTCTTTATCCTCCTCCTCCTCCGTTCAAATGTAAATTCCCAGAGTCTGCAAACAATTATGAAATGCAGGCCCTTCCTTACTTTGGCGTAGCACTTGCACACAAGCTCCAGCCCTCTCTGATTGGCTGTTGTAAGAGTCGTCGGTGGCCTATGGAAGGATAATATTTTAGGGTCACGCTTAGCGCTGCTGGTTAGTGTTTGTGCACAGAAATAGATCCCATTAAACATTCCCAAGTCAGTGTTCCTCCGCTCCTTTCTCCTCCGATAGCGAGGTCCCCTACGGCCTTCAATAATTAATAGAACGGATTTCAGGGGATTCAGCAGATATTTCTCTCCCTCCCTTTATTTGGTGGCAACAATTATTTTATTTACTACATTTACAACGGGACATCAACCACACGACGCTCCACGCTGTGTCTTTAGGCTAATTTCCGAATGCGGAAGAGAGGATCTTTTCCGTGGTTCTAATAAGGACCCAGAGGCTCAGATTTTCTCGTTGTCTCATGCTGTCTATCATCATCCCCATCATCGGCAGGCTGCTAGAAAATGATATGATGCTAGCAGTGTGTAGCTATGACACCCTAGTTTCTAGCAATGCTCCGGTATGAAACAGGACTCCAGGTAAAACCGTGTAAAACTGCTCCAGCCACTTAGACATGAGCCAAACTACAAACCGAATGAAGAGGGTGTAACAGACCGACTGTAATTATTCATACAGTTTGCACAGTCCTGCCTAACGTTAAGCCTAAACTTCAACATGAATGTATCTCAAAGCTCCAAATAATTTGAATGAGCAGTGTTTTACGGTTAAACAATACTAACCCCTAAACCCTAACCCTAACCTAACCTTAACCTTAACCTCAGCCCCTAACATTAACCCTAGACCCCAACCCCTGACATTAACCCTAGACCCCAACCCCTAACATTAACCCTAGACCCCAACCCCTGACATTAACCCTAGACCCCAACCCCTGACATTAACCCTAGACCCCAACCCCTAACATTAACCCTAGACCCCAACCCCTAACATTAACCCTAGACCCCAACCCCTAACATTAACCCTAAACCCCGACCCCTAACATTAACCCTAGACCCCAACATTAACCCTAAACCCCAACCCCTAACCCTATCCCTAAACCGTAATCCTAAAATACAAACTACAAAAGATTAGAAACAGAACACTTTGGTGTGGGTTAGTAAAACTATCACTAACAGAAAACTGCACTGTTTGTGATATATCTTCATCAGTTACGTACACATCTGCAGGGAGCTACTAGAGCGCCACCCGTGGACTGGAGGTCACATCCAGAACATAAAGTAAGTCACTATCATGTAGTTTGTTACTTCGACTCCAACAAAATAAACATATTTAGCTTTGTCTGACCTCATTTATTCAATATCAAATATATACACAACATCATCGACACGTCTTCCAAAACATTTTAAACCCTAGTCATGCCCCAAATTACTCTCCCAAACTCCACGACACATACGCCACGAAAGAATTCTTATTACGCCACTTAATTTATTACAGCATTGTCTTTACAGTCCTCCCTCTCCGTGATGAGTTTACTACCCTCTCCTTCCCTTTCTGCGCTCTGTAGGACCCTCTGTTTCACCCACACAGGCGAAAGTCAGTCGGACTCTAGCACCGAAATCATTCCTCTCACTTCTGCCTCCTCCAGGCCTCGGGAGTGGTTTGGACCACGGGGTCCAGCCACCTGAGGCCGAGAGGTGTACACAGGCCCGGCTAACGATCATACACTATCAGTTAAATAAATGCATGAAAGATTGTATAGGATCATTACAGCGGACTGAGGAGAAGGGATCAATGAGAATTAATCAATGCCTGTGGATATAAACAGTGGAAATATGTCTGTGAGCCAGGAGGAGAGAGAGAGAGAGAGAGAGAGAGAGAGGGAGAGAGAGAGAGGGAGACAGAAGCAGTTGCAGTAATGAGCCCTTTTATAGGCTTTAATTTGTTGGCCTCCCCTGGGAGAGACTGATGGATGAATGCTCTTTATGTGCTCTCTCTCTCTCTCTCTCTCTCTAACACACACACACAAACACACACTTTCTTCTTCACTCATCTGTGCCCTTTTTTCACCCTCTCCATTTCTCATCTCTTTACCATTCCTCTATTCTATCCCTTTTTCCCCTTTCTCTTCCTCTGTGTGTGTGTGTGTGTCTGTGTGTCTGTGTGTGTCTGTGTGTGTGTGTGTGTGTATCTGTGTGTGTGTGTGGGTGTGTGTGTCTGTGTGTCTCTGTGTGTGTGTCTGTGTGTCTCTGTGTGTGTGTGTGTGTCTGTCTGTGTGTGTCTGTGTGTGTGTGTGTAGGTGTGTGAGTGTGTCTGTGTGAGTGTGTCTGTGTGCTTGTGTCTGTGTGTGTGTGTGTCTGTGTGTCTGTGTGTCTCTGTGTGTCTGTGTGTGTCTGTGTGTGTATCTGTGTGTGTGTGTGGGTGTGTGTGTCTGTGTGTCTCTGTGTGTGTGTGTGTGTGTGTGTGTGTGTCTGTGTGTGTGTCTTTGTCGGTGTGTGTGTGTTCCTAACCTCATCGTTAAATGTTGATATCACACTGGACTATTTGGGTGTTGGATAATTGTCACACGGACATCTTGCACATGTTAGGAATGGATCAGACACAGCACTGTCGCTGTGGGGTCCTGTGGTGCTCTGAGCATACAGAGGGGATGGGGGCTAAGGAAGTATGCAGAGCAACAGCTGGACTAGAGTCCGTAAGTGTAGAAGCACAAAGAGCTCATGTACGGTGAGTGGAGCTGAAGAACGGAGGTGATTGTAATGTTATGGCTGAGTGGTGTATAATAATGGTGTATAACTGCTCTAGTTTTCCCCCGTATCGCCGTAAGAGCAGCGCTCATGAGGCGAATCAAAACAGGGCCAGTATTTGGCCGACAGGCGTCTCATTGTGAATTCGGGCCAGCTCCTGTTACACAGCTCCTCAGGGATGGGGATGGAAATGTAGAAACTGACTTTAAACTTTTTTTCCCCCACCAGTTGGCAGATTTGGCGAAGGATAAAAATGACCCATCCGCGAGGATGAGGCTGACTGACAGCCGGGTGTGGATGGAAATCGCTGGATGTTACACACTGTTACCTACACCAGTTCAAAGCAAAGCCGTCTCCCAGCATTTCAAAGCTTGTTGTGCTGCGTTTCCTTGATGTTTAGCTTCCAGTCCGGCTCCCTGCTGGAACGGGGAAAACGTGTTTGGTCGTATTCCTTCTCTGGGCGATAGACAGACCATTCGGAGTGTTGGGATGTGTAAGGAGCCTTTACACAAACTCGACCGGCATCAGGTTTTTAGACGCACTGATGATATCTGACCTCAACTCACAGCTTTAACAACATTTAAAGGCGTTTTTATCTCATGCACACTGCAGTTTTTGTATCAATAATCAGAGGAAGAATGGGAATAATAGTAATATTAATGAGTGTGATAATTAATACTTTTCCTAGCACTGATATGGGTCATGATCACTGATGATTACATCAGAAACACCACTCCAGTTCATCCCAAAAGAACCGAATGGTGTCTCCCTCCAGGGAACCTTTGACTCTTGATGTATACTCCTCTAACTCACATTTGGCACTGAGCATCGTGATATTAAGTTCATGTGCAGCTGCTCCAGAGCCTCCCACTTCATTTCCTATTGAGATAATCGAACAATTGAACATCTGTCTGCATTGTAAGAGCATTGAAAAGGAGCTGAGCTCTCTCACTGTAAGGCAGTGGTTCCCAGAATGGGGCACTGTTGCAGTGGGGGCAAAGCAAGGCACCATCTCTTATGCTAATGAGTCGGTTTTGACCCGTGTCTTGAATTAGCCCTAAGATCACCCTAAAAACTATTTATTATCAATGTGTTTCTGACCTCTTGTTGACCTCGTTATTCTTCTTTATCCATGAAAGGATTGGTTTTAATTGTTGCGAACTGTAAACTGGAGATGTACACGATACAAAACTCCAACTCTAAACTGACTGGGCCTTACGTGTCTGGACATGTCTGTCTTTCCTTGTTTTGTGAAACAGACAAAGATAGAAGCCCCTAACTGAAGCTCGAGTGGTTGTAGGAGGAGCCAGCTGTAGGCTGTTGGTGTACAGTGTGTTTATGAGTCCAGATTTGGCACTTGCTTTTGTATTTTCTGATTTAAAATGAGGGTCGAAGAGCACTTCATAATTTAGTAAATATATATATATTATTTTGTTTAAATAGAAGTTCCTGACAAAGTCATAGAGTCTTGATGCAAGAAACACATTTTGTACGCATTTCAAACCTACAAAACGGGTCGGTCAAGACCCTAACACAAGAGGGAGGTTCTAGTGGAGTCTGGAAGCAGTCTGAGGGGCACAAACCCACAATCCCAGAACCCTGGAGCTGTGTGACAGTGACACGACCTGCTGTGCCACCGTGCCAACCATTCTATGCATGATTACCATCACCATGTTTCAAACTACAGCCCTAGCTTTTAAATAAGAACCATTGCGGCATATCATTTATCACCTTATGAAGCATTATAAATACCGGATCCATAGGACACACCCCCTTCACTTCCGTGGTGCCGGGCCTGGCCTGTGAAAGCGAGGCAGTGATTGTGAAAAATCCACTGCAGGTTTGAGGGAAGAGAAGTGCGCTGCTTTCCCCATCTCTGCTCCCTTCCATTTCAGGCAGAGCATCTGGGACGAGATGAAACGCCGCTTTACTCTGTTCATCACCTGTTTTCCTCCCTCCCTCATCTCCCCGCTCCCCGGCTCGGCTTCGCATTGATGCAAACGCCAGAGAAGCAATGAGCGAGCCATGAGTGAGTGGAAAAATATTGGTTTGGCTTCTCGCCTCCGGTTATGTTTTGCCTATTCTGTTTTCTTTTTTCCCCGGCTCTGTGTTCTTTTTCTCGTCTTCCTGATGGCTGCACGTCACTCGTAAATCGCACCTCCAAGTGAATTCCTTGCGCTTTAGCTCTAGGCGCCCCTTACATAAGCGTGTGATGTGTTGGGAGGCGCGGGGCCTGCTGGGGCTCAGGTTAGAGTAACACACAGCGGCCTAAAGTTCACAGTCCTTTACGCTGCCAAGGAGTCAAATATTGACGGAATACACACAGCAAAGAAAACCGCTCATAACATAAAAATTATATCAGAAAAAAATTGATTTACACCACAATGCTACTGTAAACAAATGCTGCGCTGTTTCTTCATATTTTTCCCATAAGCTTCTGGTGTAGGACATAATCCAGCACTGGCCCCAGGATCGGGACACTCCTGATTACTGAGGTCTGCTGCTAGAACAGTGTCATGTGGTGGAGGAAGGGTAATGGGCTGGGGCTCTTTAACAGCGTCTAAGCTAAGACCGCTAATTCCATACTATATACTCTCACTGACATCTTTATTAGAAGCGCATGCCTTGTGCTTCCACACACTGCTTTGCACTTCTCACTGTGAGGTGCTCAGAGTGTTTAGCCAAATTGCTGCAGCATGGTTTATCAGCTGCATTCATCATTGGTCATTTGCTGACCACAAAGCAGCTTTCAACAGGGCAGTGACACTGATGGGTGTAATTAATTCCGGTGTCACCGCCTGATACATACATAACAGCATTATGTGCACACACACACACATCAATGAAACTGTATTTCAAAGTGTGATAAACCCCTATGGGTGGGCGATATGTCCCTAAAACGACATCATGATATTTCAGTGTATTTTGGTGATGGCGATATTTTTGATTATACGACAAAACACTTAAGAACACTTTTCAGAAGTGATCAAAGGGAAAAAAATAAACTGTAAACATTCATATTTTGTAAAAAAAAAAAAAAACATCAGCATTTAAATTTACCACAGAACCAAAGTGCAGAAAATGTAGCATGTTCATATAAACATCAAACCGACAATTATACAAACAGTAATATACAAAAACCCAGAATAGTTGATGTGCTGGGGTTACAGCTCACTGGCTGCTGAACTATTCTAACGGCATTTTTGATTTTCCTTGTCCTCCACCCAGTGCTTCTGCTTGAGGTGGTGAAACAGATTTTTCCCCATTTCTGTTGTTATTGGCTTCGTTCATTTCTTACATAATGCCATGGTTTATTACAAATCTGATACTTTGTAACAAACCTCCACACGACTGACGTCACTCCCCTCCGCCTCAGAACCACTTTCCAAGTGTTTTACTGTGCCTCAGTGACTCGTAATTAATGAACGTATGCCATATTATGAGTAACTGTATGATGTCAGAATGTCACAATTATCACGATATTATCGCGAACGATGCGATATAACACAGCCTTATTAACCCCCAGTATTCTACTCCAGGAAAGCATCAGTTCTGTGGTGAGAACATGACCATTTTGGAGATACCAGGTTTTGTCTGAAATATGCAGAGAAAGAGAGTGAGGGGTTAAGAAGGGTTATAAGGAGAGAGAGTATATATGAACGTATAATTAACTGAGATTTGACCTGTTGTGTGTGATGTACACATTTCTAATTAACACACACATATTTAATAATCTAAAACTTATAATCTCTTCCTCTTCCTCATTTCTCTCTCTGTGAGCTGTGAAGGTGTTGTGAGCTGATCTTACGGCTGCGTCTGTTTGGCTGTGCTCTCCTTCAGCCCAATACCCTGCGGTCAGTCTGGACTCCGGACAGAGGCCCATCTGCCCGCTCTGATCACTCTATAAAGCGTTTTAATCACGGCCCATTGCTTTTGCCTTAATCACTTTCAGAAGAATGTTCTCATTTCCATTCAGCACATGTCTGTATCAATGAAATAATATCAGTCCAAGTCTAAACTTAGTCTTGAACTTAATCGCAACCTCATTAATAGAAATACAAATACCCTTTTAGTTAACCTTCCTCCTGTGTTAGCTTCCTGTTACTGGGTCGGTTTTGACCCGTGTCTTAAATCAGCCATAAGACCCCGTAAAAACTATTAATCATCAACCATTTTGTTTCTGACCTCTTGTTGACCTCATTATTCTTCTTTATCCATGAAAGGATTGGTTGTAATTGTTCATTGTTGCGTACTGTAAACTGGAGATGTACACGATACAAAACTCTAACTCTACACTGTCTGGGCCTGATGTGTCTGGACATGTCTGTCTTCCCTTGTTTTGTGAAACAGACAAAGACAGAAGCCCCTAACTGAAGCTCGAGTGGTTGTAGGAGGAGCCAGCTGTAGGCTGTTGGTGTATAGTGTGTTTATGAGTCCAGATTTGGAACTTGTTTTTGTTTTTTCTGATTTAAAATGAGGGTCGAAATTGACCCTAACAACAGAAAAGCCATAATTTTAACAAGAGTCTTTTATTCATTCATTCATTATCTGTAACCCTTATCCAGTTCAGGGTCACGGTGGGTCCAGAGCCTACCTCGAATCATTGGGCACAAGGTGGGAACACACCCTGGAGGGGGCGCCAGTCCTTCACAGGGCAAGAGCATTTTATTAAAAAAAAAACAAACAAAAAAAAAAACACGAAGCCAATGACATGGTAAAATGAAAGCACATGTCTGTTTGTAATTAAGACGTAGTCAGACATTTCAGCTGCCTCTTCTGAGCAGAAATAATCATCACCTGTATAAAATTCACCAATAAATACAGTCTAAACACTTCCAGAGTTTAGTGCATTTCTCACCGGCCTCTTCACACAGCAGAACAGTGACACTTCTTCCTTTTCTCTTCTCTCAGAGCCAACCGTTCCCTCCCCATCAATCAGTAGAGTCAGACAACTCCACAGTGCCAATAAGAGGGGACAATATGTTTTGACCTTCAGCCCCGCCCCCAGCCCTGCCCCTAACTTGCCTTTTGGCAGGAGACAGGTTGTGGCCGCCTCCCCTTTTCTCCTCCAGCAATTTCTGAATCAGTAACAGTGCCACCACACAAACGAGCCATGACCAAACAGGAGTCTCACACACACACACAGAGAGAGAGAGAGAGAGAGAGAGAGAGAGAGAGAGAGAGAGAGAGAAAATAAAATGCAATGTATAAATACACGTCCATTTAAAAGCTACATCAAAATACATTAAAAATAGAAGAAAAGGGAGATAAAAGAGAAAGAAAGGAAGGAGAGAGAGGAGGAGTGTGAGAGTAAAAAAGAAAGGAAGGAAGAGAGAAAAAGAGCTAAAGAAAAGAGAGATTAAGAGGGAGAGAGGGAGGGAGAGGGTAGCTAAAAGGCGGCTGGTATTAGTGAAACTGAGAAGGGGAAGCTTTAATTATTTTTGCCCCGTGTGACTCTGTGTGGCTCAGCGGTCACTTCTGCCTATTGTTTACTCAAAGTGCTTATTACACTGGCCTCACCACTGCCTCACCACCCTGGGGGAACCCACACACACACACATATATATACACACACACACATATATATACACACACACACACACACAGACACTCCTCCCGCACGCCCCTCCACATCTACTGTGGCAGAATTGTGTTAATTTACCCAGTGAGAAATATTAACCATATTATATCAAATAACTGCCACAGACAATTGGCTAGCCAGAGCCGTGACTTCATTTTAATTGATTTCCTTACATGCTCTCACCCCGCATTGATTCACTTTCCACTGACGGAGTGTTTATTAAAAGCATTACACTGAGAAATATATAAATCATTATTGCTCGTCAGCTGCATATGTGCGCGCTCTTCTGTACGAAGACGTCGAACCTCGGCATCGAGGAAAACTCTGAGAGGGCCCTAGATTTTGATTATGTTCCTGTGCATTCCCCTCTTCTCTCTGGTAACTGCTATTGAACCAGGGAAAGCAAACCCGAGCCCTTCTCTTCTTAATGCTCCGAGAAATACACAGAGAAACAACTGTGTGTAGAGGGCGGTGCGTGTCTAGAACCGTGTCTAATAATTAGTTCATTTTAGGAGGATTCTATTACAATTCAGTGAGGTCCTGTTGCTAAAATGCCCTCCAAGTCTTGGTCCACACCAAGATCTCTGTTTGGTTTGCTGCTCTGCTTTAGGACCCTGTAACACTCACTGGCTTAGAATCAGCTGCAGGAAGATTGATAAAAATATATTCTGTCTGATTGTCTGTAAAGGGTGGGCTATTTATATGGATACACCTTAATACAATGGGAATGGTTGGTGATATTAACTTCCTGTTTGTGACACATTAGTATATGGGAGGGGGGAAACTTTTCAAGATGGGTGGTGACCATGGCGGCCATTTTGAAGGTGGCCATTTTGAATCCAACATTTATTTTGTTTTTTTTCAATGGGAAGAGGGTCAAACTACGGATACTGGAAGCCTGTGCTAGCATTTCTCCTGCGGTGTTGCTATCAGTGTGTGAAGAGTGGGAGAAGAGGGTTGCATTGACAATCCAACACAAAGGGCAGCACTTTGAACACATTTTATAAGTGGTCAGAAACTTGTAAATAACTCATGAAAAAATAAAGTTACGTTAAAACCAAGCACACTGTTGTTTTTCTTGTGAAATTCCCAATTAGTTTGATGTGTCACATGACCCTCTTCCCATTGAAAAAACAAATGTTGGATCCAAAATGGCCGACTTCAAAATGGCCACCACGGTCATCATCCATCTTGAAAAGTTTCCCCCTCCCATCTACTAATGTGCCACAAACAGGAAGTTAATACCACCAACCATTCCTATTTTAGTAAGGTGTATCCATATAAATGGCCCACTCTGTAGAAGCTTGTTTTCTGAATCAACTTTCCTTATTTTGGAGCAAACCACACTGTCCTCTAGCTCTCTCTAGTGAACAGGCCACACAGAGTAAATGATCTGATTTCCTTATTTCAGGGAAGCTATTAATAAAAGTAACTCGATTAACTGCACACAAATCTAGCGCTCCGGTTTCCTCCCACGGTCCAAAAACACACGTTGGTAGATGGATTGGAGACTCAAAAAGTGTCCATAGCTGCGAGTGTGTGTCGCCCTGTGCAGGACTAGCGCCCCCTCCAGGGTGTGTCCCCACCTCGCGCCCAGTGATTCCGGGTAAGCTCCGGACCCACCGCGACCCTCAACTGGATTTTGAAACACATCTGAAACGTGAAAGCCCTGCCCCACGAGTTCACACGATTGGTTCCTCAGGTTTGTGATGTCAGAAACCCCAGGTGTTTGGTCTCAGAAACGGTGTTAAAACTCAGTCATTTTAAACACTGCAGTTTCAAAGCAGTCATGGCACAAACAAACACCACCACACACACGTTAACAAAGCTAACGGTTTTATTTTCTCTGGAGGGGTTCTTTAAATCATATACGACTTTCAGAGAGGCGAAGAAAAGAGAGACATACGTCAACAGACAAACAAAGAACACACAATTAACCAACAGGATATATTACTGCTCAGTGTTTTGCTTACATGGCTCCCTAACCACACACACACACAGGTTCTATATATGTATCTATATAGTGTGTATGTATATTTTGGGGACCCAACAACAACAACATTATTCAAAATACATAGTTATAAAAACATTTATGTAAATAATATATATTTCAAATATCTTATTACTACATACATGTATATTATATGCAGTTATACATAATACATATGGCACTTTTTATTATTAGCCCATGTCCTGACAATGTACAAAAAGTAGACAAAAAACAAGTGTGTGTTTGTGTGTGTGTGTGTGAGACACTTTGAGGCTGTTTGCTACGAGGCGTCGCCGTGCTCATTTTCATCCTGGGCCTTTTTACCAGCTGTCTACCTCTTAAAGGCATGCTGCTTGGCCAAGAGAAAATCCTACTAATCATCTTTTTGTGTTGGAGGGCACAATATGCCGGAGCAAGCAGGGTGCACACACACACACACACACACACACACACGGAGGGAGAGGGAGAGGGTGGTTGGGCAAGCGAGGAGAGAGAGAGAGAGTGGGTCTCACACATGCCATTTTCCTCACACACATACACACACAGACTAGCAAACACACACAGCGCTCTGTCCTCAGTGTTGTACACGTACACACACACGCACACTCCCCCACCAAGCCTCCACTCTCACGTCCTCACTGCCCTGAGGGAGAGAAATGGTGCTGGGGGTGGGTGGGGTGGTGGGCTTTAGTATAATCACTTGTTAGGGGTCTAGAGTACAGTAGATTGGCTTCAGAGACACACACACACACACACTCCTCTGGCTCTGGCTCTCTCTCTCTACCCACCCCCTCCACTGCAGGGAGAAGCCCTTCCATTCGTTCATCAAAGCAATCCTTTACTCCCACTGCCAGAGGATGACAGGGGGACAAGTTCTTTTGTTTCTTCTTCCCTTAAAGCAGGAGCCTCATGCAGGCCCCCATTGCCCGCAGTTAAGACGCACTGGAGCATTTGATATCTAATGCTGAGCGTCTGTGATCCTCGTTCTCTTCTTGCAGGCGCTTTGCGAGCAACAAGCCAAACGTGAGATTCCTTCTGCGAAGGCGTTTGGAGTCCTTCACTTCAGTGTAAAGCATTGGAAGCCCTTTCTGCAGAACTGTTATTAACAAACAGGGCTTTATTTACTTCTTCATTTACACGTTCGCTGTCAGAACACAAACTGGTTTTTGGTGTTTGTTCAGTGTGCGACGAAACCTCTGCGTGAAATTTTTATTAAACACAAACGTACAGGAAATATATTCTTTACATCATTATATTTCTATTAACTTTCATGTATTCTTTCCATAAACAAGGGACCACGTCTGTGAGGATTTGATGGAACTCAGCCATAAGAGCGCTACTGAGGTCAGGTACTGATGTGGAGTGATTAGTTCTGGATCATTAACACCACTCCACCTCATCCCAGAGGACCCAGCCCGAACATGTGTGTGTGTGTGTGTGTTAGAGATCCCGCTACCCCACACTTAGCATTGCGCTAGGTGGCCTTAGGCCCTTTGGCAGCTACAGGGTTCAGCACCTCCCGTTTAATTCCATGCTTTTCTATGGCACTTGTGTTCCCTTCACTCATAACCTCCACCTTTTGGAGATAAGAGGTTTGGTTGTAACTGAGATGAATGTTTGCGAACCTCACCATCGCTGTCTACTTTTAAGGCGGGAACTAAACGCTGTCACTAATATCACTGAAATATGAACGGGGGCTTGACATCATATTTATCAGAGTGCTGAGAGGCGTAGGGTAAATGTAGTGAAGGGAACAATGGTGGTGGTGGTGGGGGGGGGGGGGGGTGTTAAGGCCGGGGGGGGAGAAGGTTGTTGTGGGTCCCATCTCTTGCCATTAGATGCTGTGTGTGAGCTGTCAGCAGAAGGCACGCTGGGCTGCCAGGAGAGGGTGTGTGTGTGTGTGTGTGTCTGCGAGCTAGCCTACAGCACGCCCCCAGCTCCTCTTTGACTCAAAGCCCTCATTTCACTGCTCCTCTCATTCTTATGGGCCGCTAACGCCTTCTGCGGCAGGCTGGGACACACACACACAAAAAGAATGTGGCTCTCTCGCTCTGTGTGTGTATGTGTGTTTTACAAGCTACTGTCTGTGACAGGCTTTGGAATATATGCCTGTTCTATAACAAATCAGTGTAACTTTACAGTAAAGACTAGAAAACAAGCAAGAAAAGCAAGGTCAGTGAAAAAGCCCCCATTTAAAAACCTTCACGAGAATATGCGCATCCACAAAACCATTCCCAGGATTCATACACTGTGTACAAACCATAGTTTGCCCTTCCTGGAAGTACAGATCCATTTCAGATGCCTACCCAGCAGGAAATCAGCCTTTAAACCGACCCCTAACTAGTCACCAGCAGAGCTTCCCACAAGAGTCCACAGCACTGTTTCTGTGAGTCTTCACAAATACATTACCCTACATTGACTGGGGTACGGGCGGCACAGTGGTGCAGCTGGTAGGTGTCGCAGTCACACAGCTCCAGGGACCTGGAGGTTGTGGGATCGTTTCCCACTCCGGGTGACTGTCTGTGAGGAGTGTGGTGTGTTCTCTCTGTGTCTGCGTGGGTTTCCTCCGGGTGACTGTCTGTGAGGAGTGTGGTGTGTTCTCTCTGTGTCTGTGTGGGTTTCCTTCAGGTGCTCCAGTTTCCTCCCACAGTCCAAAAACACACGTTGGTAGGTGGATTGGCGACTCACAAGTGTCTGTAGGTGTGAATGTGTGTGTGTCTGTGTTGTCCTGTGAAGGACTGGCGCCCCCTCCAGGGTGTATTCCCGCTCTTGCGCCCAATGATTCCAGGTAGGCTCTGGACCCACCGTGACCCTGAACTGGATAAGGGTTACAGATAATGAATGAATGAATGAATGAATGACTGGGGTACGGTCATTTTGGGAGATTGCAACACACTTCAAGGGTTTTTCATTCTAGTTGGTGCCATGAGATCTCTAAAGGACCGTGAGGTCCAGTGAACACTGTGAATGTCCAGATATTTACAACTTTCATTGCTACACCCTCAGACTCTCAGTGTGGAGGTAGCCTTAAAGGGACACATTCTGTACCTTAATTAGGGAAAACAAGGGTCCCTTATTCTTATATTTGTAGCCTTTAAAATGATTATTATATTTTCTTAGAGAGTATTCTTACACTTCAAGTACACTATAGTTATTACAATCAACCCTGTGCATCTGCTTTACACTGAATATCTCACATTAAGAAATTGCCAGCACCCAAACTGCTGCTTAATTTTAATTAAATAAAAGGCGTCCTCACAAACAGCTCATATAAATACCACCTAGTGCAGCACTGCAGTGGAAAAAGTAGAATATTTCCGAACGAGTACTAATCCCAAAACCACTTTGAAGTGCTTGAGTAGATTAATATTCACAGTCACACTATTCACAACAAATAAAAACCACATTTCCTCGAGTTACTGCTGCCGCTTCAGGATACAGGAAGTGGAGATATGATGATGATGATGATGATGACGACCGACAACGGTGGCCTGCAGCGTCAGATCACAACACCCTTTACAACGCATTCTAGAAACACAGATGTTGGAGGGGATATTCATATCGGTCACGACTGGCTCAAATAGGATGTGAGCTTATCGTCTAAAGGAAACGAAGGATCGGAGAACATTGCCATTGCCAAAGGCTGTTTTATGGATATAATTTCATAAGAGTATTAGTACTAGGGTGATGTATAATTAATGTAACTGTATAATAAAGCAGGATATAGTACGCAATGTTATAATAGCACAGTATAATACAGTGCAATGTAGATTAGCACAGTGCAGTACTGGAATACTCTGGTAATGTACAGTATATTTACCGTAATTATACAGCGCTGCACAGTGTTGATGTATATTTAATGTAATATATATTCAATTTCCAAACAAACTTTGAAACCTATGCTAACAGGGACGGAAAAATAAACCCCGCAGACAGTAGGATTTGTTCCTTTTGCCCGAGTGTGTGCATTTGTTTGCCTTTGGCACTGGCCACTGTCCTTTGAGCCCTGGCATCTCTGGCTGCCAGCCACAGGGTCAGGCCACTCAAGTGGAACTCAGAGGGTCCTTTTGAATGTAATAGGTTGTGACTGCCATGTGTTACACGCCTCAGCGCACCATTGATTGAGCGCTTGTTTGCTAAATCACTGCTGCTTTCCTCTGTTTGGCAGCCTGGTGACACATGTGTGGTCACTTTCACTCAGAGAGAAGCAGAGCGAGGGAGAGAGAAAGAGAGAGAGAGGGAAAGGTTGAGTCAAGTGACTGGGGTAATATAGCACAAGCAGCTCAAATAAAAAAAAAGGGAGGAGGAGGAGGAAAATAGAGGAAATGCTGCAACAGTAAGCGAGAGAGAATCACAGACAAAACAAAACAGATTCCACCGCCTGAGAACAGCCGTGTGTGAAATGATTGACGTTTAATGGAAAAGCCATATTCCCATTGGACACAGGCCTATTCCGGGGAGGGGCTTTCCACCTGATGGCTGCCTCAGGGGCTGGTGGCCTTTGCCTTGGGCCTCCTCTCTGTCACTGTGCTCTCAGAGCTTTTTACAGCTCTGGAGATGCAGCAGAGGTCACCTCTACGGGTGAATGTCACTCGGCCCATAGAGAGACGGCCTCTCGGTGTGACACACTCATCTAGCAAACACACCTCATCAGCAGCTAGCCTCTATCTCCACTAGCTTCAGGTTACTGCAGGCTTTAAAGTCATAGTTCAGAGGTAGCCCCTTGATCAGCCGTCAGTCAGTTTGATTGTTTAGATCTGAAGCTCTTTTAATAACACAAGACTCTAGTGAATTATTTAATAACAATGTAAATACCACATTATTACTAGTAGTTACAAAGTAACGGCATTGTTTATAAATTATTAATTTATAAAATTATTGTTTATAAAATTATGGTAAAAGTGTTATTACAACATTATTCTGTGTCTATAATAACTTTTATTGCGAATATTATAACATTACAATATAACTACATAGATATTAAAGACAATATAATGTGAGAAGTACAGATCTTTATCCACAAAATGATTAAAAAAATAGGGAAAAAACAGCTTTAAACATGTACTGCCCTTTTTTAAGCATAATTTTGACTTTAAAATGGCAGCATATATTATTAGCTACATCACTGTTCATCAATAGAAGCAGTTATGATTCACTGTATGTAATAACAATGTAACTAGTAATAGTGACAGTTATACATATATTGCAGTAGTATAGCTCATGTAAAACATGCATCAACTTCAGTTGTCATGAAATTTAATCTCTAAATAATCTCTTATGTAACTACCCATGTAATAAAGTGGCTATAACTACATTTGTCTGAATTGCTGTTTCAGTCCAAAACATGGTAGACGTTCACAGCAGCTGAGTTTTTGCTGGTGGAAAATTCAATGTTATTACCCTCATTATTACACATGTATAAACATTTAAGAGAGAATATGCCGTGGTAGAATGTGTGTAATAACATAAGTATAAACAGATTGAGATGTATGCGTATTAATTTGAATTCTTCTAGTAAAATACTTCATAAAACATCAACATAACATCCCATTTCCAAACTAACAATGATGTTACAGGGGTCTTTTGGACTAAGCTGGTGCTGGAGGTCTACAGCTCAAGAGCTTCGCCTCTCATTGCTTTCCCAATCTATAGCATGAAGCAAACCGGAAAACTGCTGACCAACCCGGCTCAAAAAATACTGAATAAAATAAACATTTGAGCATGTCTGAGGTCGTTTAGGTTCTGCAGTGTAAAGGTCTGTATAGATCCCCTTGGCATTTTTTCCATTTTCCTTCGACTAACATCTTCATGAGCAGGGTTATAACTCAGGTGTTGTTTGTTTTTAACCTACGAGGAGTCGGGTAATTTATCCTCCACAGACATCTACTCTGAGTCTTAAGGTTGAGGAGAGGTCTGATTCCATTAGGACACGGGCTTATAAAACTGTATCTGTTCTATTAGAGGCATTAATCCAAGCATGGAGCTCCCTCCTTCTCTGGAAGTGCCTCCGAGCTCTGGGTGTATATATATATATATATATAGAATTTTTTTTTCTGGCCGCTGTGGGAACCTCTCTCAAGTAAACAATGTCTTGGCTGATTAGAGGCTTGCTCCTCTTCGCAAGCATTAGCTGAAACATTCTGATCTCGTATTGATTCGGGCTCCCCCGGTCCGTTGTGTAGCCGGTAGCGGAGAGTGTGGAGGCGGCGGATTGGGCGGCTGCGAGGCTGCTACACCAGCGGGGTTAATTGAAATCCTCCAGCGAGGAGCAGCTGAGACTAGATAATTATGCTCTAGGAAACCCAAACTGCCAGACTAAGGCGCAAAGTGGGGATCAACAGCCAGCATTTGATGCCACTCTTTGAAGCCTCGGAGAAACCTGACCCGCGAATACTAACGCAGCTAATAATGGATGACTTAGCCGGTTAGCTTTATGCAAATGCGATCCCGCTAAATGCTCCTCGTTAGCTCTAATACACCACGAGCCACATTAGCATGTGTGGGTGAAGTTCTCCTTTAACCTGTCTCAGCAGAGGAAAACAGAGCCACGGAAAAGAGCCACAATGAGCGCCTCGCTCCTCGGCACATCAGCTCAACTGAGCCCAGAGGACCACGGTAAATGAGAGGCGTTTATATACGGCGTCTAATAAGCCACTGTTGATTAATGTGCGCAGCTGAATATCTGCAAAACACTGCAGCTTGACTTTCACTGGAATAGAACGGTGTACAAGAGGAATGGAAATGGAACTTGAGCTCTCTCTCTCTCTCGCTTCTCATTATCTTCACAACCTCCGTTTTTCTTTGTTTTTCTCTCTTCTGTCACTTCCTCTTGACTGACTTTAGCTTGCCTTATTTCTTTCTGTTTCACTTTCTTTCTCTGGGTGTGTGTGTGTGTGTGTGTGAGTGCTGGGTCCTGATGATGAACTTTCTCTCGGTGTTGTGTAGCCCATCTATTAGAAGCTGTGGGGCTGAGATAAATCACCTCCTCAGCCCTGCCTTCCCCTACAGAGCAGTCGAGGAAATCCATCACATCAGAGGCACAGAGGGAAGAGAGTCAGAAAAAAATCAGTCCCTAACCCTCCCCTTAGTCCCAAACACCCCTCAGTACAACACCAGCCCCCCCCCCCCCCCAAGTCTCAATCCTACCTCCGCAGGAAAATCTGTCCTAAACACCCACCTCCACGGGAAAATCCGTCCCACCCCCCGACCCCCAACAACCCACCGACACCAGTCCTAAACCCCCTCCACTAGAAAATCTGTCCCAAACACATTTCCAAAGGAATTGTTGTTTAGTGAATCTTTTTCACTCTGTCCATGAACGGGCCCCCACCCCCCGCTGCATCAGTGCCACCCCCACAGGCCGAGCGTGTAAAGATACCCAGCTCCGAACGTGACGTGGGAATCGCAACGTAATGAAAGTAGCTGAACGTGGAGGTTCCAGAGGCGCCGACGGTGCGAGGAACACTCTGCCCTCTCCTCGCTCGGCAGCCAGGAAAGTCCTTGATGTTTATGTCTACAGTTTGTGAAGCGGTTGCTAAGCAACAATAATGATAGTGACCTTTGGAAATATCACCGGGACGTGTGGAGCCTGGTGTGAAGCCCAGGAGCTGGAGGTGCTCAGGTAAATGAGTCTCTCTCTGGGTCTGTGTTTGGTGATGTGCCATAGAAGAGGCTGAGATGTAGTGTGTGTTTTAATCAGCTCACTCTCCTCTATATATTTTATACATGGAGATAGATAGATAGATAGATAGATAGATAGATAGATAGATAGACTCTAAAAAGAACCAACTTAATTGAATTGCTTCAATTGGTAACAAGTAATTCAATTAAGTTTATCCAACTTAATTTTTTAAGTTTTTGAAGGTTGAACTTAAAAAATTAAGTTGGATAAACTTAATTGAATTACTTGTTACCAATTGAAGCAATTCAATTAAGTTGGTTCAACTCTTCTCTTTTTAGAGTGTAGATAGATAGATAGATAGATAGATAGATAGAGAGAGAGAGAGAGATAGAGATAGAGAGAGATAGAGAGAGAGAGAGAGAGAGAGAGAGATAGATAGATAAATAGATAGATAGATAGAGATAGAGAGAGAGATAGAGAGATAGAGAGAGATAGAGAGAGATAGATAGATAGATAGGAGAGAGATATAGTGAGTTAGAGATAGAGAGATAGAGATAGATACAGAGAGATAGATACAGATAGATAGAGATACAGATAGATAGATAGAGAGATAGAGAGATAGATACAGATAGATAGAGATAGATAGAGATAGATAGATAGATAGATAGATAGAGAGATAGAGAGAGATAGAGAGATAGATAAAGAGAGATAGAGAGAGAGATAGAGAGATAGAGAGATAGATAGGAGTGAGATATAGTGAGTTAGAGATAGAGAGATAGAGATAGATAGAGAGAGATAGATACAGATAGATAGATAGAGAGATAGATACAGATAGATAGAGATAGATAGATAGATAGATAGAGATAGATAGATAGATAGATAGAGATAGATAGATAGATAGATAGATAGAGAGAGAGAGAGATAGAGATAGAGAGAGATAGAGAGATAGGAGTGAGATATAGTGAGTTAGAGATAGAGAGATAGAGATAGATACAGAGAGATAGATACAGATACAGATAGATAGATAGAGAGATAGATACAAATAGATAGAGATAGATAGATAGAGATAGATAGATAGAGAGATAGATAGAGAGATAGATAGAGAGAGATAGAGAGATAGATAGGAGTGAGATATAGTGAGTTAGAGATAGAGAGATAGAGATAGATACAGATAGATAGAGATATAGATAGATAGATAGAGAGATAGATACAGATAGATAGAGATAGATAGATAGAGATAGATAGATAGAGATAGAGAGAGATAGTGAGTTAGAGATAGATAGATAGATAGATAGATAGATAGATAGATAGATAGATAGATAGATAGAGAGAGAGATATGAATAGAGAGAGAGATATGAATAGATAGATAGAGAGAGAGATATGAATAGATAGATAGAGAGATAGATAGAGAGATACGGTAATAACGGTGATTAGAGAGACGATAAAGATTGAAAAAAATTACGTTAAACGTTGTGTATTTCATCTTAAATGTCTCTCACTGTCGCCTAGTTTTCTGATTCGCTACAAGGAAAACCCCCAGATGTTCGACCTTGTGGCTACTGTTAGCTTTTCCTCTCTAATGTCTCACACACTGTCCTGTGTGTTTACACACACTTCTCAAAAGCCTTAGGCGCTGTTCCGCAGGCGACAAAAAAGAAAGAAAGCTTGATCCTACAAAGGTAAAACCCCTTTAATAACCATTTTAAAGCTCCTTCTTAAGCGTCTAGACGCCATATCAAAGGTAGCAGGCAGTCGGTACAGTGTTTCTACAGTATACGTATTCCCCTGGGTGAGTCTGAGGAGGAAGTTAACCTCTCTGCCGCTGTCTCCCATTAGAATTCCATCAGTGTGACAGCGCTTATTGTTATTCGCTCGGCTCAGGTATATCAGACACTGTAGCTCCGACTGTAAACATCTGCACGGCTGCTCCAGCTCGTCTCTAGAGGGCAAATACACTGGGGTTTTGAATAAGAGATAACATTATTACAGCATTTTACACACACACACACACACACCATGCCTCTACAAACAGATAAATATGTAAGTAAATAGAGGCTGTGATGGATTGGATCGCACAGGTGTGTAATTCGTCTTTCTTTCTGCTTTGTTTCTTTAACCTCCTCCAGTCAGCTGTCATATCCTGATGGTGAGGAGGATTGTGGGATTAGTAGTTTAGCACTCAGTGCTGTGCAAACATGCCTTATGATGACTGGATTGAACTTGGGTTATCGTGGCCACATTGAGGTGGGGGTTCCCCACGATCTGGAAGAATCATTCATTCATTATCTGTAACCCTTATCCAGTTCAGGGTCGCGGTGGGTCCAGAGCCTACCTGGAATCATTGGGCGCAAGGCAGGAATACACCCTGAAGGGGGCGCCAGTCCATCACAGGGCAACACAGACACACACACCTACGGACACTTTTGAGTCGCCAATCCACCTACCAACGTGTGTTTTTGGACCGTGGGAGGAAACCGGAGCACCCGGAGGAAACCCACACAGACACAGGGAGAACACACCACACTCCTCACAGACAGTCACCCGGAGGAAACCCACACGGACACAGAGAGAACACACCACACTCCTCACAGACAGTCACCCGGAGGAAACCCACACAGACACAGGGAGAACACACCACACTCCTCACAGACAGTCACCCGGAGGAAACCCACACGGACACAGAGAGAACACACCACACTCCTGACAGACAGTCACCCGGAGGAAACCCACGCAGACACAGGGAGAACACACCACACTCCTCACAGACAGTCACCCGGAGGAAACCCACACAGACACAGGGAGAACACACCACACTCCTCACAGACAGTCACCCGGAGGAAACCCACACGGACACAGAGAGAACACACCACACTCCTCACAGACAGTCACCCGGAGGAAACCCACACAGACACAGGGAGAACACACCACACTCCTCACAGACAGTCACCCGGAGAAAACCCACGCAGACACAGAGAGAACACACCACACTCCTCACAGACAGTCACCCGGAGGAAACCCACGCAGACACAGAGAGAACACACCACACTCCTCACAGACAGTCACCCGGAGCGGGAATCGAACCCACAACCTCCAGGACCCTGGAGCTGTGTGACTGCGACACCTTCCTGCTGCGCCCTCTGGAAGAATCAGCATGACCTTTTTTATACTTGTTTTTAAAAGTTAATAAGTGCGTTTATGGCTATCAGTTAGAAAATAAATCATACTATTCTCATATATCATGCATATTTGGCCCAATAAATTTCCACAATACAGAACGAATAACTGTCTACACTAGGCATGAAAGAAAATCGGGTGCTTCACATGCCCAAGAGTCTTTGATGAAGAAGGTTTATCTGGAACGACCGAGCTCTATCCTATACCTTTCAAGTGCCAAACTCAATCCCACAAATGCTTACGTGGCTGAATGCAATCAAACCCTCACAGCAAAGCCTTCCACCATCTAAACCCTTCCCAGAAGAATAGAGGCTCTGTCAGCAGCAAAGAGGAGACAAACCACCCCAATCCCGTTCATTCCCCCCAACATTTGTCCAAACACCGAACCGCTGCTTCACGTTCCTCCCATCGGTTTTGACAAAGGACACAACAATGCACTCAATTCCAGAGGAAAAAGGCAGGAAGCCGGAGAGCGTTTAGCCGAGAAGCAGAAGCAAAGCCCGAAGCCCGTGTTATTCTTCATGCAATCAAATGGCAAACTTATGTTTGGGCTTTTCCTCTCGGAGAGATCCTGAGCTATCCAGTGACACAGGACCCCTGCTCGGGAGCTGTATATCTCTATTCATAATTGATGGTCTGAGCTGAGGCTGACACTACAGCATGCTACACATGTAATATGGATTCTCTCCGTGTCTCAGATCCTGCTCCTCGTCTGAAGCACAACACCCACCCGCCCGTCTGACTGCCCATCTGACTCTCCGGCTGTCTGTCTTTCTGCAATAATACAGACGCTGGAAAGAGGGTCTGTCTTTACCCAAACAGAGCTGTTATTAGGGCTTCTATTCACTTGTAGTCAGTGTTCGTCTCAGTTAGATTAACTTTATTTGTTTATCATTAGAATGGCAGTCGGAGGAATAGGAAAGGAAGTCTATTTAAAACTATTTAAAATGCAGGCCTATTACACAGTAACAACCATTTGTTATTTAGTAATAACTATGTAACTAAGTGTCTCATTGACATATGTGAAGAACTGAAAAGTTGACCCCCAGACAGGTCCATAGCGTATAGTTAATTAACAAGAAAATGCCCACGAACAGACTGAACAGTTCCACGTTAACGCCAACCAACTGGGCCCCTGTTTACGTCATATCTCAAGCGCTATGTCATGTATCAGAAGTCATTATCTAAACACACCAACACCTCACAGACAGTCACCCGGAGGAAACCCACACAGACACAGAGAGAACACACCACACTCCTCACAGACAGTCACCCGGAGGAAACCCACACAGATACAGAGAGAACACACCACACTCCTCACAGACAGTCACCCGGAGGAAACCCACACAGACACAGAGAGAACACACCACACTCCTCACAGACAGTCACCCGGAGGAAACCCACACAGACACAGAGAGAACACACCACACTCCTCACAGACAGTCACCCGGAGGAAACCCACACAGACACAGAGAGAACACACCACACTCCTCACAGACAGTCACCCGGAGGAAACCCACACAGACACAGAGAGAACACACCACACTCCTCACAGACAGTCATTATCTAAACTGTTATTCAGTGATTTCGGTCAAACACGGTCATGCTACACCTATTTCTGGGGGCTCCTACGTGGCACAGCTTTGGTTCTATCTTCAGGAGGTCGCTGGTTTTATCCCAGATGATGTATAAACTTGTTCACAATAAAAAAAATGTTTAATATATTACTTTATATTTTGGCATTTTTAGCTTATACCATCAAACGAAACTAAATCTAAATCGGCTTGCAATAGTACCTCTTATATACAGCAATGTAAAATACATATGAACTGCTTTCAGTGTCCAGACAGTCGAGCAGCTGCAGAGTGGAGGTGTGAGTGGCAGCGTGAGCAAAGCAGAGAGGGGCCTGACCACTGATGACTGAGCTACTGTAACTCCCTGGATGCAGAGCAGAGTTCAGCAAGGACACCGCCCCCCCTCCCCCTTACTCCCTCTGTTCCCATGGCAACACACGCCTAGTCAACATCAGCTGAGAGTATGTCACTGTCCTTCTCCAACTCCATAATGGGTTTGACCTCTGACCCCTGTCTTTCACTCCTCTGAGGAGGTGACACACTCCTCATGTGAGAAAACACTGGCTCCGATCTCAGCTTCTTATGAGATACAACAGCTGCACAGCAAAGGGTTAAACACAGTGACGGCTACTAAATATCCGCAGCTCGGCCCTGGCACTTCGAGACGTACACCTCCACTCGGCCTGGGGTGGGGTCACTGTTAGATTTTAGAGGCAGTGTTTTGTTTGTTTTAGTTTGTCTTTATGTTTAATTTTAATTATTTGTTTATATTGACGTTGTTGTTTCTTTCCCCCTCTTCTTTTACAATTTATATTTTTTTTGTTTTACTGTTTAATGACTGGGCGGCACGGTGGTGCAGCAGGTAGGTGTCGCAGTCACACAGCTCCAGAGACCTGGAGGTTGTGGGTTCGATTCCCGCTCCGGGTGACTGTCTGTGAGGAGTGTGGTGTGTTCTCCCTGTGTCTGCGTGGGTTTCCTCCGGGTGACTGTCTGTGAGGTGTTGGTGTGTTCTCCCTGTGTCTGCGTGGGTTTCCTCCGGGTGACTGTCTGTGAGGAGTGTGGTGTGTTCTCCCTGTGTCTACGTGGGTTTCCTCCGGGTGACTGTCTGTGAGGAGTGTGGTGTGTTCTCCCTGTGTCTGTGTGGGTTTCCTCCGGGTGACTGTCTGTGAGGAGTGTGGTGTGTTCTCCCTGTGTCTGCGTGTGTTTCCTCCGGGTGACTGTCTGTGAGGAGTGTGGTGTGTTCTCCCTGTGTCTGCGTGGGTTTCCTCCGGGTGACTGTCTGTGAGGAGTGTGGTGTGTTCTCCCTGTGTCTGCGTGTGTTTCCTCCGGGTGACTGTCTGTGAGGATTGTGGTGTGTTCTCCCTGTGTCTGCGTGGGTTTCCTCCGGGTGACTGTCTGTGAGGAGTGTGGTGTGTTCTCCCTGTGTCTGCGTGGGTTTCCTCCGGGCGACTGTCTGTGAGGAGTGTGGTGTGTTCTCTCTGTGTCTGCGTGGGTTTCCTCCGGGTGACTGTCTGTGAGGAGTGTGGTGTGTTCTCTCTGTGTCTGCGTGGGTTTCCTCCGGGCGACTGTCTGTGAGGAGTGTGGTGTGTTCTCTCTGTGTCTGCGTGGGTTTCCTCCGGGTGCTCCGGTTTCCTCCCACAGTCCAAAAACACACGTTGGTAGGTGGATTGTCGACTAAAAAGTGTCCGTAGGTGTGAGTGTGTCTGTGTTGCCCTGTGAAGGACTGGCGCCCCCTCCAGGGTGTATTCCTGCCTTGCGCCCAATGATTCCAGGTAGGCTCTGGACCCACCGCGACCCTGAACTGGATAAGGGTTACAGATAATGAATGAATGTATGAATGAATGAATTTAATGACTGTTATTGTTAATATTTTATGTTTCTCTTGACATCATCTTGCCCTTGGGTTGGTTTTAGATATATTTTTATTATTATTTTATTTATTTATTTAAATTATTTTAATAAAATATATTTTTTTATTTTGGTAAATATTCTAACATTTATCTAAACATCTAACATTTAAAATCAGACATTTCTGTTTAAACTAAAGGATAAACCTTGTGTAACTGATTAATTGATTGAGATATTATTGATGTCTAATTTTGTGTGAAACTAATAATAAAAGTTATACATTTTCTGTGATACACAAATGTTTCTGCGCTGATCAAACGACAGTGTTTTTTGTGTTTTCTGTTTGTGTGTTTACTTGATTCTTTTTTCCCCACTTTCAAGGGTAAACTAAGGTTACTTCAAGGAAAATAAAAATACAGATCCTTGAACACACCTCTTCACATTAATAATAAATGCTCTGGTTACAAGCAACATATTTAACCCAAGATCTACTGTCGGTGTCAGAGTTATGGATTATTTTCTGTCACTCCCCCGACCTCTGACCTCTGGACAGAACGGAATAATCTGCCACCAGAACCCTCCGGAATATCTCTAATGATTCTGCGGTGCGCTTCCTGACTGTAACTCCTGCATGAACTCCGAACCCCTTTCTGGAAGTTGGAAAATTCATTGCATTCCCACGTTTGTGTTTCCGACATCCTGTGCTTGTCCGATGCTGTCATCGGCCCAGATCTCGCTCTGACAGCGTGTTGACAGACTGTCCCATTGCTTCTGGTTTATCCTCCAGATCTTCCCTCCGTATGAGCGCACTGCTTCAGTTTAGTCTTCTCTGGGAAACGTGTCCCACTTCTGTCCTAAACTCCTCGACAGCGCAGAGGACGACGGGTTCCCCGCTTTAGTCTTGGTTCCTCGGGAAGTCTTGGTTTCTCTCAGTGGCTGTTCTTTCTTGTGATCGTTGGGACTTTTTCCTTCTCAAATAAAGCTGAGTGTGAACTTTAAAGTGCTTTATTAAGAGGTCATTCACTTTGCTAATTATTTAAGGTTAATCTCACTACACGTGTTGTGTCCATTAAGGCCGAGTCCACAGCTGAGCACTGGAGCACTGTGAGGTCGTATCAACGTGTCCAATCTGGAGCTGTGACTTTCCCCTGTGCTCTAGGAGACGCTACAAAGACGTAACAGGGACGGGTCAGTCAGCTCCTGATGTAACACAACGATCACAGAGTTTCAGAACTAGTAATAGATGGATGTTCTCAGACAGAGAGAGAGTGAGAGAGAGAGAGAGAACACAGGGACAAGTCCAGCAGGAGGTGGAGGACTAACCAAGGGCATTCTGTCCCAGGAAATGAAGCTTATAGCATCCAAAGCCTTTAGAAGCCTAAACCTAGTCATATTTTGTACCCTCAATGTGTGTAATTACATGGAATATTAATCCTTATTACATAGTTATAACAGTGAGAGAGAGAAAGAAAAAAAGAAAGAGAAAGAGAGAGATACAGACATGGATGTAGTCCCAGGAAATGAAGCTTATAGCATCCAAAGCTCTTAGAAACCCAAACTTAGTCATATTTTGTACCCACAATGTGTATAATTACATAGAATCTTAATCCTTATTACATAATTATAACAGTGTGAGAGAGACATGGATGTAGACCCATGAAATGAAGCTTATAGCATCCAAAGCCCTTAGAAGCCTAAACTTTGTACCCTTAGTGTTTGTGTAATTACATAGGATCTTCATCCTTATTACAAAGTTATAACATTTACATCATAAATATTTTTACACTCCAATTTTTCTGTTTGTTTTTAATGAAACTATGCTCTGTTTTGGAGGATAAAACTGTATCCAAAAGTGTGTGTTGTTTGTTTTTAAAGATTTAACGATGACAACGTTGACGTTAGCGATTGTGGATGTAGCGCACTGATGCTTTTGATCGTATCCCCCACCTCATCAGTTCCCTCAGTGTGTTTTCTTTGTCTGGAGAGGAGCCCGGGCCTGAAGCATGGCTTGTGTGTTTAGAAGCACACACTGACCCTCTGTAAATCTGTTAATTAGATTTTAGTATTAAATACGATCATTTACTGTGAAAGTTATTCTCAAACTTTAAAAAAGGCAGTGGATGCGAGTCTCCAGTTTATTTGGCTGGTCCTGTTGTTGTTTGCAGATTCAGAGCGGACTGCGTTTGCTTTGGCCCCTGAACTCTCTCCCACACCAATAAGAGTTCAGTGAAGAGCATGAAGTGGAGAAGAGTTGTGTGTTCTACCACCGGTCGTCCACCGGCCAGGAGTAAGGCCCCGGCTCTTTTTACACAGCAGTAATGTCTGTAAAGATGGGTTTGAGGCAGGATTAAGATGAAGAGACACGCTGATAAAGATAAAACATGACCCTGGAAGTGTGTGTGTGTGTGTGTGTGTGTGTGTGTGTGTGTATATATACAGAGAGAGAGAGAGAGAGAGAGAGAGAAATCCAGGCTCAGTTGCAGCGGACAGATTTCACATCTGTGGCTTCTGCTTTTCTCTTTTACACACATTTATTGTATTTGATATGAGCCCCCTGTGATGCCGGCTGTAATGAAGGGTGTATGTGTGTGTAAGAGTGTGTGCGTGTGTGTGTGTGTGTGTGCACGCAGGGATTCACCTCTGAGGCAGAGTTGTGCTTGCATATCGATCTCATATCATTTCCTTGAACCCAAACGGCTTCTGCTTACTGTGAAGTGTTCTCGTTTTCTCTCTCTCTCTCTCTCTCTCTCTGACTGCAGGGTGATTCACTCCTACAGAAGCGTGTTATAATATATTTCTTTTTATATATATTTCTGCATGTGTACATGTTTGTTTCTTAGAAATATTTAGAGGAGGCACCGCTCTCAAAACTGTGTAACCCCCAGAGACACACACAAATATATATCTGTGTATACAGCACATTTGTACCATGTCACTTTCGCTGCTGTTGTCCACCACCGCTATGTTCCTGAATTAACCAATCACAGCTCAGGTGGCAAACCTATTCATTACAGCCACAAACGGGCTGCATTACTGTCAAAACCTATCAGGTCAACTATAACCCTAACGTTCAGGAGACACAGCACTCCAGTAGTGGACTCAGCTCTTTTAAGATGGACGTTTTAGTTTGATAGTGATATTAAGACATTACAGGGGTAATTACAATGTTATAACATAACGATTCATTTACGTATATAATATTTATATATTTGTCCTATATTTACTTCTATTATTCACTGGAAATGTAGAATATCACTGAATGTCCAGGAGTCAGTCACCTGCTCATTTTACAGTAAAATAACTGTGTGTGTGTAGAGGGAGAGGGAGAGAGAGAGACACACTCTATCAGATTCTCTCTGGGAGGAATTAAAGGATTGCAGCACCATCTAGAGGACACACGGTGAAACAAATTGGCATCATATAAAATAATTACAGGAATATATAATATAGTTACTATAGGGTTATAACATACCAGTGTAGTGTTTATAAAGATATGGGTTGAAAAATGATGCAAAAATCGTTTTTTTTCTATGAAAAAATAAAAACTTTTGAAAGTTTGAAGAAAAAACACAAGTGTTTAATGTCGCTTAAACACCTAAAGAAATATTGCTTCGGTCTGAAATAAAGAAAACAAAAATGGCAGCTAAGAAACTCCAAAAGTACTGAAGTGACTCTAAAACCGTGCATTTCGCTGTTTGTGGGTCATTTGTTCGACAATTAAAGTCATAAACAGATGCATGTGTTACACCGAGTAGTTCACTAACAAAACATTTACACACACACACACTCTTTTTTCATTCACTAATTGACTCAGAAAAGTAAAGGCCATTATGATTTAAAAACTATGAAGGACAGTGTTTCGCTGATGTACTTGGTGTTAGTTTACGACCCCAGGTGTGTGATCACGTGTGACCCGTCTCCACAAGCTTCAGAAACGTAGATCAAATCTAATTGATTCTAAAAAGGGTCCTCAACACTTACTTCTTATATTTCTTTAAAAAATAAACAAATAAAACATACTATTTTGATTAATTTGAAGAAATGACGTTCTCTTCGTGATGAAACCTGTCGGTGGTCCGTGGGCTTCAGCTACTGAAGATGAAGATCAGGGACTTTTTCCCCCCTTCACAATTATGATAAATATCACATTTTTCATCACGGCACAGCTATAAA